>NC_041393.1:757988218-757999496 GCF_002162155.2 Triticum dicoccoides | reverse complement strand
CCAAAATCATCACAGTGATAGTCACCTCCAAGCACTCGTCCAGAGAGCCATCTTCCTCAACAAAGTCCAGGGGAGGGAGCGTGCATTCTAGCACATCCTCAGACTCCACTCGATCGTTCCACAACCAAGAGGGGCGGAAGCTGGCTGAAAAGAACCAAATCTCAAACTGCTCATAGGCACCGAAGTAGAAGGTGTAGCCCCATTCTCGGGCATCTGCGGGTCGGTGCCCGGGCCATTGGGCAACTCACGCCCAGCATCCTCCCCTCATGTCTCCGAATTACCCGATCCATCATTCTTAT
The DNA here is from genome assembly GCF_002162155.2 of Triticum dicoccoides. NCBI lineage: Eukaryota > Viridiplantae > Streptophyta > Magnoliopsida > Poales > Poaceae > Triticum > Triticum dicoccoides. Next base: position 757,999,197 of record NC_041393.1, on the reverse strand, counting down.
CATGCATATCCACATCAGTCCCTGCCAGAGCCTCAGCAAAAAAATTAGAGTCCTCAAACTCAATGTCAAGGTTGTAAACCATGCCCTTATGTGTCCACTTGACCATGTCAGGCGCAAACACGATGTCCAGGACACTCACCAGTAGTCGGGCCACCCCGTTAGCTCGAGTAAAGGCCATGTCCACCCTCTCAGTTTTCCCGACCAGTATCCCCAAGCTTGCAGCGACCCGAGCATCCTAAATCAGCTTCGATGGAACCCCGGAGAAATGCAGCCAGACCTGAGTGAGTGGCTTTCCCTGTGGCTCCACCTTCTTCCACTCGTGAAACTCGAGAATGCACTCTGTCCCAGGAACTCTACACAACCCAAAACTGAGAAGACGCTCCAAGTCCGCTGTAGTAGGGAAGTCCACCTTATACATGTTAGCCTCGAGTCGAATGAGCTCCCACAGAAAATCACCTAGAGCTAAGTCCCTAAGCCTCTGCATAATCTGAGCCTCAGACACATCACCTTTCGTGACTTTAACAATCCCCGTAGTCGTGCTATGGGACTCCTCTGGGACCTCCCTCGCACAAGGAGACTCAAAAAACATCAACTCGGTACAATAAACTGCATAAATGGTAATACTCGGCATCTGATCACGCAGTATCGGGCACTCTCCCGTGTCATGCGCTGGCGTGAGGCAAGTATCACATAACTCAGTCACACATTCAGCAATAAAGTGGCCCATCTCACCACAACGATAACACATCATCTTCTCCTTTTTCCAAGCCCACTTGGAAGCTCTATCCGCATCTGACTTGTCGGCGGCACCGACACCACCCGTCACCAAGGCTCAGTCTCGGGCACCTCAGCATTAGCCAGCGCCGTCACCACGTCCATAGCCTGACCAGACAATTTCGGCGTCTAACTTGAAGTAGCCACCTCCAAGGATGTCGTCGGCTCCACCACGACAGGCAGTGGAGGTTGGCGATAACGGTTCCTACCACCGCGACCACCGTGACCACCATGATGACCTCAGTAGCCACCTCGCTGCCGGTACTCTGGCCAGTTGCTCCCTCAACAAAACCTCCCGGGGGGACGTAAAAGGGTCTTTCAGCTGACCCATCACTCTGCCAGGCATAGCCGCGCCCGCCGCCCGCCGACTACGAGCCACGATGTTGACCATCCCCATAGGCATTGTATACATCGTCACCCCATTGTCCCCGTGGTTGTCCATTACCGCCGCGGTTCACCAGTAAACGAGCAACATCCGCGCCTCCATCGCCCACATGCACAGGTTGAGGCGGCGGTACGTGCTTCTGCACCGGCCCAGCTCGTTTTTGAGGCGGTCTAGCAGCGTAGTGGGGCGGCGGCGCAGCCTGCGGCTGCTGCCCATGCACCGGCGCCTGCTTGCGAGGGGCCACCACGACCGCCCCCGGGCGGCGGCGGCCTATGCCCCTGAGTGATGCCGCGCCCCACAGCAGCAAGTGTCGGCGCCGGTACGATCGGCCCGGACGCCAGCAGCCTAGGACCGAGACCACCGCCACGCCCAGCGGCCGGCAATGACCCAGCGGCCAGCGTAGGCTTCGGACACGGCGGAGCACCACCACCACGCCCGGCCGGCGCAGTCCCGGCAACCACCGGAGGTTTCTGACCAGGCGGAGCAGCACCACCCCGCCCAGCCATTGCTGCAAGGGGAGGGATGCGAGCCGCGCGTCCGGGACCGCACGCAGCGAAGCCCGGCACCGCACAACGCCGTCTAACCCTAGGAGGCGGCGAGGAAGATTTCTGCGATCGACGCTCGATCGAAACCATGCACGGGCCAGAACTCGGAACAGATGTGGAGTCCGGGTAGCCTGGTCCTCATACCCAGCTATCCCCGGCCCACCCTATTCGGCACAAGCTGGGCCGAACATCCCTCCGCAGATCGGGCCCCATTCGCCGCATCCGCATCGGGCCCAACAGCACCGAGCAAAAAATTCAAATGTTGGATCCGCGCTGTGCGGATCTCAGCCGACCGGCCGGCCGCCGGCGCCAGCACCGCCGCCGCTGCCGCCGGCTTTTTCTTCTTCTTTCTCTGGACCATCTTCCAAGCACCCGTTTCGAAAAAATCGGACAGGGAAGGTTTGGGGAGACTCACCTTGGGTAGAGGACCGCGCCAGGGCTGGATCGCCGATGCCGCCGTACGACGATGGACGACGAGGGGAGCGACCCTACGGGAGGCAGGTGATGCTTTCGACGCCGTCAACGCGATCGCACGTCCTGCTGTTTGCGCAAGCAGCCGCTCATTGCCGTACTCCGTCGCCTCCTCATCCCTAGCAAGGCCGTCGCACTGTCCCTCGTCCTCATCGCTATCCGCTAAGACCCAAAAACGTCCTCCAAATCGCTGATCTGAAGTCTTGTTCGTCAAGTCGATCAACTCGATCTCCTCCCTATGATCTTCCTGCAGACAGCAAACTACATGCACGTCGAAATCATCAATACGTAAACGAAGCCCTACCTTGATCTGGACGTCGGTCGCCAGATAGTCGCCGGCCAGGATGTCGTTGTCCATATTCCGAATTGACGTCCACCGCGAAGCCGGAGTGTGCTGCAGGCGCCCCTCGATCCAGCCACTGGAGATCGGATCGTAGAAATTGACTGCCCACTGCTCCGCTTGTGCCCTTGTCCGGATCGCGCCATAGTCGGTGGATCCCCATGGAGATCCGTCTCGACCGACCGCGCCTGTCCCGCCCCCTCTTCCGGCGACGAGAGGTGAGGCGTTGGCGGCTTAGGGATCGTCGGCGGCGTCGACGTGGGCGGCCGCGGGTCGTCGCCCATCGCGTCCTCCTCCAGAGCGACCTCTTTTCGTGGACTTCCAATATATGCTGGCAATAGCATCACGTCAATTTTGACCATCTCCATATATCTTTGCCATGGGAGCTGCTCCCATCGCTCCTGTACAGGCGCGAGCACACACAACGCACACACAACACTCATGCGCGAGCACGCACATTCACCCGTGCCTCGCGGGCACACACATCTGCCCCGAACCTCCTTCTCATCCTATGGATCCATGCTAATTCTGTTGATTAGCATGGATGCTCTACTCCTACGTTTCTATCTTTGGTTGAGCTCTTGGGCTGCAAACTTTTCAGATTAGCATGGATCTGTGCGATCTGTCCAAGATCTTGCTAACTTGTGGAAATTGTAGCTCTTAAATTACAACTCTGTGGTTTTTCCAAGATCTTGCAGACATTATTTTATTTCGTTTTGATGATGCAAATGATGTCAATATTTTGTACGCCCATTATTAACTGTGCAGAATTTATATGGATGGATGACAATGGAAGACCCGAGAAACGCTTATCGTGCAAGCTGCTGGTTTGGTTGCCGCATTTATATAGATGGATGATTGTGATTGTTTTAGATTTGAAAATGAGAAGGACAATAAGGCTAGGAGCTGTTGAGGATTTGTGTGGACTTGCACTGTTGGGGATTTGTAGCTCTATCTAATTATACAAGATGATACCTTGCCCGTTGCTGCGGGACTAAATAAGCACATGATGTAAAACTATAAAGTTGAGTCATAGATGTGATCATATATTGGAAACAAATAGAACCATAGACACACTGATGGAGTGCGGTTATGCTAACGGACAACTATGCTAGTTATAAAATTTATTACACCCATATACCGACCGATAAAAAACTATCTATGAGATAATGTAAATGTACATTTATGAAAACACTAAGAAAACAATTTAAATTTTATAAGTTGTTTCCTTGTCGACTACAAAAATGTAAGCTGGCACACATGATTAGTAAAATTAAAAAGCTACATGCAAATTGTAATTTCTGATGTAGTGATGCATATGTTACTTGTGGTCCGTTGAATTGTATCTATGCATACAAAAATTTCATGAAATATTGCACACAAAAATAAGTAGATGCAACTTTATAGTGATCAATAATGACATTTACTATCGCTACAACATCTATGTCGTGAAGGTCTTGTTATAAGAGTTCTCAACGGATTTGATATTATGTTGGATGGTTCTCGGATCTAGAGAAAAGTGAATCAATTCATTATTTGGCTATGGACAATGAACTCTATTTGTTACATGGGATAACATTAGTGGCAGCACATGAGTTGAAACTTCAGAACACAATGTTTGAGTTTCCAAGAAAATGGTAAGCATCACAACAAACTGTTTGCCGCAAAGACAATTACCAAAATTTATAAAATCAGTTCTTTACCAAAAAAATCAATTGGTACAGATATACGAAAGTAAGACAAAATTGTACACTTCGATTGAAAACTACGTCAACATATGCTGATATATAACTCGCAAATCAACACAGATTGTTCATATTTTCCATGTAAAAACTTACAACTTCATAAGAAAAGAGATAGACAATAAACCATATTCCAGTAGATGTCTATTCATTCTATATGCTCTCTAGGATACCATCAGGGCAAACTGTATCTTGCTATGAATCTATGATGCACTCCCATTCCGTGGATCATTTGCTAGGAGCCTAGGACACCACACGCTGTAAAAAGTAGAGGGGATGGTCAGTGATCGACATAGATTAAAAATTTCTACAAGAACAAACAGACCCGCGACCTACTTGGATTGTGATCGAATACCTTATCGACATAGAGTAAAAAACGCAGAAACTAAAGGGACGGAAATGAGATTAAATTCTGTATCGGGGCATGTAAAATTGAGGAGAAAAATCTCTAAACAATCAGGTATCAAGGTCCTCCATCTCAGATAAAATTGTATAATTGAGCCTTGCATCGTCCAAGGCATGCATTCTATAATTGGGCGGGTGCTTAATAAACAGATGCTGTGAGGAAGAGGCTGCATGGAGAACCTGGGACAGAGAGAGGGAAGGTGAAGTCCACAGCTGCAGATGTGTCCCAACTAGCACGCTTTGTACCAACAGTATATGTAAGTCAATAACTGATGCATCGAGAAGGCGAAACCTGGAAAATCTCTAGCAAGGGCGTCAGGCATGTGCTCGTATTTGGGGTGACGATGGGAACGAAGATAAAGCAATCGCATCAGTTACCTGTACATAGGAGGGGTCTACACTGATTTGAAGATGGTATAGGGGAAGGGCGGTGGAGCTAGGCTGCACATGGTACTGGCACAACTCTCGCCATCTGAGTCCATCGGTGGCATGGATGTCGCGGCTCCTCAATGTCAAATCCGGTGGTGGCGGGGGTCTGCAAAGTCAGATGCAACGCCAATCATCGGGACTGAAAAAGAGGTGAATTTATATGTGTGGATTCATAAGGCCAAGGGATGGTCACGGTAGTGGGAAAGATGCAAATAGGACCAGGGGATAGATTGGTGGGAAGAGTAACAGAATCATGGGAGAAGATTAGCAGGCATCTCGGCTCCTATTAATAGATGGGCTGTTTCCGTCGGTATAGAAGACACTACAGAGATTAAAACCACGGGATTATTTCGTTAGAAAAGATTTTTTTTTGCTGAGGTGGCAGATTTGCTAAGGTGGAAGACTGATTGGCTGCTTTTGGAAACTGAATAATGACCTGGCACATCGCTGATGTGGATATTGTGCATAGTGAGAGAATAGGAAGTAGTGGGGAGCAACTTCTTAAGAATGGTAGATGGTAGATGCGAATTCTAAGATGTACTACATAAATAATTTCTATGCCCTCTTGATGATCCTGCTGCATTTCTTTTGCTTATATGTACCATAAATTGCTTATGTGCCCTCTAAGATGTACTTGGAGAGCATGTCACAAAAACAATCTTCCAAACAAATTTTGGGTTCATACAGCCTACCAAACAACTTCTCTTGTGTGCAGCATCTCTCATACAACACTGGATGCAAGATACCAAACAAAATATATGCTGAGCCTGGGCCATATCATGTACTCCCTCCGTTCGGAATTACTTGTTGCCAAAATGGATGTATCTAGATGTATTTTAGTTCTAGATACATCCATTTCCGAGACAAGTAATTCCGAACGGAGGGAGTAGTACACCAAACATACATCTCAATTGCTCTTTGCATCAGCTCAACGAGGCCAACCTAAGCTAAGCTCCCTCATGTGATGCAAGTTGGATGCCCCCAGGGAACCAAACACGCCCATAGTCATTTCAATGTAGCTGTCCTGAAAGGAAAGAAACGAGGTCCTTACTAGAAGACTCTAACATATTAAAGTTCGGTTTCAGTACAAAGATTCCTAAAGAAACTTTATTATTATTCAAATAAAGAAACACGGTAGGTGACAACAAACCACCCATAGATGAATAAAAGGGAAAATAATCAGAAAACCGGTCAGATATCCTTAACCATTTTATTTTAGTTGAAGGAACACTCAACTTAAACCACATATGGATGAAATAAAATCTCTTGAAATTACCTAGGCTACGTAAACACCTATTCCATTCAAGCATGTCATATCAGTATGCCCAAAGAAGCCAACAATTGCTTGACCATTTGGCATCACAGCGCTGAAATTGTGTACTGTACCACCTTGTATATTTTCAGTATTTCCATAAGGTCCGTATGTTCTTTCGTTAGTGGTAAACTTCAGTGTCTGTATAACATTGATATTATTATGTTCGATAACAGTTCCAGACATTGCGGTCACAATTTCTTCAGGGCCCAACACAATCTGCAAAGGAATAAAGGAAATTATTACAAGTCCATAAACAACCACAAGAGTACAGTACACAATCCATGCATGTAAAGAAAATGATGAAAAATAATCACACCTCTGCGCGATTGGGACTCTTAGTGCCCCAAATATTTGTGTAACGGCTGTTGCCATATTGGTCAAAGTAATTATATTCAAATGAATCAATTCTTTCTTGATAGTGGATGGCGATACTTGCAATCTTGGAGGGTTTTTCCATGCCAACAGCAGAACCCTCCTTGCCACCCCAGGGGCCACTCTTTGTGAGAATGGGTAGCTGCATTTGTACAGATAATGGAGCAACATGTTCAGGACGAATCAACATGCATGTACTAAATAAAACACAAATGCAAATCTGAATATTCTCACCTTCATGCGGCAGAATCCATGGATGTTAAGTTGGATTATGGTACCACCATCTGTTTCCTGATGCCATGTTTTGTGTATAACACCACATGCCATTGCGAGTTCACCTGTCCCACCGGCAATAGCCCACTCACCTTCTTGGGCTACAGATTCTCCCATTACCTGAAGTGTGCTCTTCTTGAACCTGTGTAAAAACTAGTGCACTTAAATATCATCGCTAATATGACAGAATGAGAAGCTAGCTGACCATGTCAACCCTTGTAGATGCTTGATGATATCTCTGATAAAAATAAATCTGAATCTATTGTAAACTCTAGATTGTGTTCCTCACACAAAATTGTTATTGACAACTTACACAAAACGAGAGAATATATGGCGCGGCGTGCGTTAACATGAAGCAAAAAAATGTACTGGTACCATGTTCGCATACCTTTCAATCTCGAATCGAATGGTGAACGTATTGTGCCAACTACCAGCGTTGATATGCAGCCCTTGTGCACGGCCCACTAGCTTGGCGTCGGTGCCAACCCCATCATATATGGCCCAGTCGTGAACTGATGTCCTGCCCAACTTAGTGGTAGCATCTCCAACTATGATGTTTGCTTGGGTTGGGTTTGATCCACTGAAAATGTGGTGCAGGTACAAGCTACTGAACTTAAACTCAGTGTTTTCCACGGACCCATCGAATGGACTAGCATGGAAGTTGGGGTGAGTTTCCATGGACAAGGATGGAGTACAATGCTAAGTGGAGTAGATCAGTGGGCTTCTACCTACTCGATCTAGACTGAGCTTGTGTGATGTGGAAAATGGATGCTGGCGTGGATGGGTATTTATAGGCCAGTTCAAGTAGATCCATGTATGCAGAGCACTTGTGTACTCGGAATAACTTATACCTTCTTGTGCACCACGCGCATTTTCACGATCAGATGCCTCCCACCTACCAGAGCGCATGGCAGATGACACATGGCTAATTAATGGTTCACATCACATGGCTAATTGACGTACTCTACTTTCAAGGGGAAAACAACGTTGTTAAAGCTAGTGAAAAAACTCGAAAATTCATGAGCTTCCTTAGATGTATGCAGACCTCCGGAGAACCATCCTCCGCCTGCTTCCATTCAAAAACCTGCTGCACCAGGTGCTGTACTTACGTTGGTAACAAACAATTTCAGATAAGCTAAAAGTTAGCTAGAGCCATTAACCACAGGACCGCACGGCCTAGTCAATTTGCGAATACAGAATAAATTAACTAGACAACAGCCCACGCATTAATATTGCTGCTGAAATTGGTTGCAATATATTATTTTGATGAGATTTGATTGTATGGAATTAGAAAATGACACTAAAACAATGAATATATATGATTTATTACTGTAATTTGATTAATATATATGTGTAACATATTTGTAGAATTTAAATAGTATTTCTCACGGATGTTGACCGGAATAATAGTAGTAGGGTTGAAGTGTCCATATTGAGAGAAGGTGTATAATTAGCATTTATCATGCATGTTGCGAGAAAAAAAGTATATGTGTAACATATTTATAGAATTTAAATAGTATTTCTCATGGATGTTGACCGGAATAATAGTAGTAGGGTTGAAATGGGATGTGTCCATATTGAGACAAGTTGTAATTAGCATTTATCATGCATGTCGCGAGAAATAAAAGTAGTAGGATTAACGAGGCAGCATGTGTGTCATATGTGCATGTTGAGATAAGTAGAAAGTAGAAATAGTGGGGATCAACTACTTAAAGTGTCTGCTAGATCATATCATGCACGGTGTCACAGGAGTATTTTGCAAAATATTTCAAAGATAATTAGTTGTATGAAACATGATTATTGTATGTCTATTATATATATCATAATAAAATGGAAATTCACACGGTTGTTTCTTGAGCTAGTTTTTTTTTCTTGTGCGTGGTTGTCTCTTAACGTGGGACTTCTCCTCATGCATGAGGTGGCATGCTTGCCTGTTAAGGGAAATTGGTTAGTGGAGCTAGCTATTTAGATACATAAGGTATGATTATCAATGTTCAGTTAACACAAGGGTCCGGCTAGATGACAGTCGCCTGGAAAAATAATTTGGGTAGTCAGTTTTTCTAAGCTGTTGGATGCGAGATGAATGACCAGATTAGCTTCTTCGATCTTCAGCCCAACCTCCTATTCATCTTCTTCCTCTTGACTGCCCCACGTACCGCTGGACTAACCGCCGGCCTCCACCCCTCCTGCGATCGCCTCGCTGCACCGCCCTTCCCTCAAACTCCTCCACAGTTTGTTTTGCAGCCACACCCGGCCATCCCACTAAGCCCGGCGACCACCCAAAAATCCCGGACGAACCTGCACCCACCACCCTAAGATAGATAGTGGGGTTGCTTCTCCCCTGGCTCCAACGACCTCGTCATCTCCTTCTTCCTCTCACTCGGAGCTTCCTTCTTCCTTCTCAAAACATAATCGACTGACCAAAAAACAAAATTCAATCGACAGCTGACCTTTAGCTATTGTGTTAACACAACTCTATATTAGTAAGTAGTGTTTTATCATGGATGTGACTCATTGTCTAGGTTATGTTTGTATTTTGACATCCGTAGATGTATTTAGCTAGGTGGTTGATAAGCCGGCTTTGGTTGCTTCGTCGGAGATTCTGGTGCGAGGCCTTGTGGTTGGTCTGAGTGTACTGTGTGGGCTCTTACTAGTAGAAAACAGGTCTGACGTTCTAGCCGGATCGGAGCAATAGTCCTGCTCGCGTTACGAACCAGTACTAATGTCAGCATTAGTCCCGGTTCGAGCGGCTAGAACACCGAACGGGGACTAAAGGGCCTTACGAACTGGGACTAATGTCCATTTTTCTACTAGTGTGTGGTCTTTAGGGAGATAGAGCCGCCAGCTTGACTCGTACTCCCTCTGGTTTTTTATTCTGCTTATAAGATTTGTTCATAGTAAAATTTTGTGAATTTTGATCAAATTTATGCTGAAAAATATAAACGTCTACAGTACTGAAGTTATACATTACGAAAACTAATTCCATGATGCATCTAATGACATTAGTTTGGTAATATGAATTTTAATATATTTTCAGTAAGCATGGTCAAACGTTGACTGCAAAGAAATCTTATATATATACAGTAAGGGCATCTCCAATGGCAACCCGCAAATTTTCAAAAGCATCCATCCGCGGACAGGGGGGGCAGTCCGCGGACACGGATGCGGGAGATAGCCATCCAACCATAGCCGCATAAATCCGGCCAACAATTCGAACTAATGGGCAAAATTCTTTCAAACAAGTCTGAATTTCATATAAACAAGTCCGGACATGTAAACATAAGGGATTTCACGTAAATATGACGGATTTCATTACATTTCGTACCTAGTTCTATTCTAAACCTTAACTAAATGATCCTCGGTCCCCGGTCTTATGTCCGTCCATCAGCCCCGAGAAGTGAAGCTTCACCGTCTCCAGTTCCGCCGCGACGCTCTCTAGCTCCGGCTCCAGAGCCCGAAGAAATTATGTTGTCCGCCTCCAAGTCACAGCCAAGCGACTAATTGGACTACGATGCTCAGCCCACCAAACTTATCATCGACGGGAGGGGAGGAGCGCTCGCCTTCCTAGGACCTGACCTGTTGGCTTCGTGGTTGTGGAGGCGGGGCCCGGCCTCAGCGGAGCCGGCGATGTCCTCCTCCTCCCCACCGGTCTCCCCAAACACCGCCTCGCTCGCGTCGTTCCTCTCCTTGTAGGCTTGCGCCACCTAGTTCACCCACTGGTGGTACCCCAACCAGCAAGGCAGATCTAGCAGGTGGTGCAGTAGGAGTTGAGCAATGCCTCCTGCTCCGCCGGATCCGCGTCTGGCGTGATCGCCCTGCCGCAGCGAGCTACCCCTCCGCCTTCAGATGCTCCTGGAGGAGGTTGTGGTTGTGGTCTCTCAGTTGGCGCGCCGCTTCAATGCCGGTGCTAGTGACCGACCGCGTCAGC
>NC_041393.1:757963989-757987871 GCF_002162155.2 Triticum dicoccoides | reverse complement strand
AACAGGCTTGGGAGCGGTCTGGACTCTCATAAAGCCCCCTCCCTTTCCCGTTTGTCTCCGGTTTGTGAGAGAACGTGTCCGGGCAGTCCAATGGACCGTCACAGGTCTGCATTGGATAGTTTCCGTGGTCCGAGCAGCACGATCCGAACGGGTACATAAGGTTTGATGGTCGTGTGGATGTCAAGAGTTGAAGATGCCCTAAGAAAAACGGAGTGAGGATGCCATCAAGGGTGGTGTGGAAACCGGAGTGAACACTCCGACAATGGCCATCATATTGCCTCAGATCACTTGGGAAGTGGAGCCGTCAGCTGGGGAGGTGCATGGCTCGAAGGCACTGGTGCGTGAAAGATTGCGGGGTTTGGCCACATAGGAGACAGACAGATCCATCGGCTTGGCTGTCGTGGAAACCCACGCCCACGCGGCCACTCCTGAACCCATACGAAATGGAGGGTGTCAGCACCGACACTTGTGAAGTGGAGGCATTAGTTTAGGTTGGGCGCAGCCTTGTGCTCAGTGAGTATTTTAGAGGTTGAAAACCAAGAGCGTGGGCTCTGACCGCTTAGACCTCTTACAGTGCGAAGGTGCTTAGATGATGTGCTAAATATATTAAATGTCTTAACAACTCAAGTCTCTAATGCAGATGATAAGCTTTTGGGTGCTAAACTTCACGCATTTAATTAGTTATAGACTCAGAATTATGCTTCCACCTAGGTACACATGCTTAGCACCGTTTCTTTCTAGAGTTATCATACTGCTCTCTCTCTCTTCTTAATTAGCAATGCCACATCAGATTTTTTGTTTAGTTGGCAACCTTAGCACCTGTACATGATAGAGCATTGGGAGGGGTCTTAGAAGACAGAGTTGTCGGCTCAGATTGTACATGGGGTGGAGGCTTGTGTGGAGGCCAGACCGACGGCTCCAAATCTGGCCATCAAGAGGTAGGGTGTTATGGATGTGCGCAGTCTCAGGACAAGGTGTTGCGTCGTGTGATTTATAGATTTTTGATTGCTTGTTATTAACTAGTCTTCTTTGAACCAAGGTTTGCTCGGAAATACCACGGGCTGTGCTCTTCGACTTAGATGTCAACAAGATATGACTATGTAGCTACATAAAAACAACCATTTTTCCTTTAACTTATAACAAAAAGCATATTTGGCGTTAAACTAGCTAGAGATATCCGTGGCATCACTCTATGTTAAACAATAATCTCTCATTCGGTGCAAGACCTATTTACGAGATCAAGATCTTGATCAACTCTATCCCACTACCCACCATTAAGAGCACTCGTTGACATTATATAGAAATGTGCGTCAGGTCCTTTGATTCCATATGTACACCTAGGGATGTGGATGAAAGATACGAGATAATTTTGTATCACCCTATGCGAAGCATCTTTCAATTAGTGGCAACAACAGATCAGGATCTCGATGGTATGGCCTTGTCATACCCGTCCGCAGCCATAAAAAACACAAGTCAGGTGCTTGATTCAATACGTGCCTAGACACGACATCCCTACAGCTAAATATCTACAAGGCCTCATGGACATTTCATCGGTTAAGTGTGCTAGTTACTGTCGCTTTCATCCATCATATAACCTTCCTTTCACTTTATTGTTGCCCTGATGTCAACCTTCCTCGTCCGACCAGCCTAGTTCTTACCGGCCCTTGCTAGTGCAAGGAGGATAATAGGATGGATGAGAACGACAGTAACTAGCACACTTAACCGATGAAATGTCGATCAGGCCTTATAGCAATTTAACCATAGAGATCTAGTATATAGGGATGCGTTGAATCAAAGCACCCGACTTGTGTTTTTTTTATAGTTGTGGACACGTCAGACAAGGCCGTACCATCGATAGCCCGATCTGGTGTTGCCACTAATAGGGTGCTTCGCATAGGGTGATGCAAAATTATCTATCTTTCATGCACATCCCTAGGTGTACATCTGGAACCAAAGGACCTGACGCACATTTTTATTTACCGTCAACGAGTGCTCTTAATGGTGGGTAAGTGGGATATTGATCCAGATCTTGATCTCGGTTAAGTGTCTTGGAGTTGTTGCGTTGGACCTTGACATGCAGCTTAGACTACTTTCGTTGTTATTATATTCTAGCACTTAGTTGAAACATTATTTGCACCTCATGTTTGATGAGACTGGTCATAATTCCAGTCTAAAGAACAATGATTATTTGATATCTTTGAATAGCATGTTCCATGACTATGCACCCATTCTGAATGGGTTTTTTTAAATGGAATCTAAAAATAGAGCAGGTCTATAACAGGAATGCCAAAAGGCATAAGACTAACGACATAAATCCGACATACTTCTAGCATTATCGGTTTGGACACATTACTTTAAAATGCACGAAGAAGGTCCATGATAATAGACTCCTAACTTCGTCCGATTTCAAATCATTCGAGACATGTTAATCATGCATGCTAGCAAGATGACTGTTGGCCCTGCCTCTCTCTGCGCCGCTTCTTCTTATCTCTCTCTTTCTTCTTCTCTCAAGAACACAAGAATACACACACACACACACACACACACACACACACACACACACTTCACCATGGAGAAAGCCAGCTTTGTTATGTTGCTCCCGGTGAGAACACGCACCCTACATTAAGCACTTCCTTGGTGGCACACTGTGGCTACATGTTTTCTCCAGCCCTCTTGGCCTCGTCTTTTCATTACTCCAACACAAGGTATATATATACGAAGGACCAGGCACTATGCCATGCACTCACGCACAGCAGCCCACTACTACCACTAACTAAGCCACTACATGCACTAACCACGGCCTAACCTCACTCCATGATCCAAATGACTTGGCAGCCACTTGTGACCAGGCCAACTACATGCATGCATCCACTACTAGCAACAGTACTCTCGGCTAGGACTCAACAAACTCACGCATGCACAGCTAGTCCAACAAACAGAACGACCTGCCGGCTCAACCGACCCAATTTGATGCAGTTCATCGCGGCTCCAGCCTCTGATACGTCTTGCCGCTTCTCACGGTGTTGCTGTATCGCACAGCACCATCGGCATCTCGCCGTGCTCGCCGCCTCGCACGGCAGCCTCGCATCTCGCCTCCTTGGCACGCTCAGCTGAAGCTTCACCGGACCAATAACACACTAGACTAGACTACATGCAAAAACTCAAACATGATAATATATGGAATCAAGAGTAAGGCTAACAATGACTAAGTTCCCGTTTGAAAAGAGTTGCGAGAGGGCGCTTGTGGAACTGACACACATCGATCTGCATTGTCCAATGAGCACAACGGCTAGAGGTGGCAATCAGTTTTTCGTGACATTTACCAACGACTTGAGTACATATAGAAACTTTTAAAAAGTTCAAAAAGAGTTTTATAATGGAGTTGAAAATCATGTTGGCAAAACGACAAAACTTCTCCGATCAGATAATGGAGGTGAGTACATGAGCCACAAGTTTGATGATCCACTACAAAGTGTGCGGTTTTGTAAGGAAATTCTTGTGATGAAAAAAAAACATCATCGAAGATCATTTTCCGTGACGAAATCCGTTAGCATCTTATATCCTTCCGGTGGAGCACCTTCAGCTGATTTTGGTTACATTTGGGCTGATTTTCGGCGAAGCATTTGATTGTCACTAGCGATGTGCATATTCTACGATAGTTTTTATTGGCATAGGCAATGTAAGATGGGTCAGTTTTTAATGTATATAGAAAATTAACTAATCGTTTTGCTAAAACTACTCTTTCTAAAACTCTTCGTACATAATTCTGAAAGTGCTCAAACTATTGTCTTATAGTGTTCCTGAAGTCTGAAATTGCTCAGAATATTCATCAATGCATGTACCTGAACAAATATATAAAAATAAATAGATAAAATGTAAGTTCAATATAATATGACTACAAACATGGAAAGCATATATATGCGAACAACTGCTATGTATTTTGAAATGGGGCAGAAACATTGAAACTCAAAAAATTTGCGTCTCGAGTCTCGAACCTAGGATGTATAGTTTGGAGTACATAGTGCATTGCTGATGACCCACTAGTATAAGGGATCAATCATAGTCCATTAGATAAGTAAGAGCGTCGAACCCAAAGAGGAGCAGAAGGAAATGACAAGCAGTTTCAACAAGGTATTTTCTTTAGACGCTGAAGTTGTAAATAGCAGATAGTTTCGTAGTAAGATAATTTGTAACAAGCGATAAGTAGTAACGGTAAGAAAGGTGTGTTGGAAATATGCCCTAGAGGCAATAATAAATTAGTTATTATTATATTTCCTTGTTCATGATAATCGTTTATTATCCATGCTATAATTGTATTGATAGGAAACTCAGATACATGTGTGGGTACATAGACAACACCATGTCCCTAGTAAGCCTCTAGTTGACTAGCTCGTTAATCAATAGATGGTTACGGTTTCCTGACCATGGACATTGGATGTCATTGATAACGGGATCACATCATTAGGAGAATGATGTGATGGACAAGACCCAATCCTAAGCCTAGCACAAAGATCGTGTAGTTCGTATGCTAAAGCTTTTCTAATGTCAAGTATCATTTCCTTAGACCATGAGATTGTGCAACTCCCGGATACCGTAGGAGTGCTTTGGGTGTACCAAACGTCACAACGTAACTGGGTGGCTATAAAGGTGCACTATAGGTATCTCCGAAAGTGTCTGTTGGGTTGGCACGAATCGAGACTGGGATTTGTCACTCCGTGTGACGGAGAGGTATCTCTGGGCCCACTCGGTAGGACATCATCATAATATGCACAATGTGACCAAGGGGTTGATCGCGGGATGATGTGTCACGGAACAAGTAAAGAGACTTGCCGGTAACGAGATTGAACAAGGTATCGGGATACCGGCAATCGAATCTCGGGCAAGTACAATACCGCTAGACAAAGGGAATTGTATACGGGATCGATTGAGTCCTTGACATCGTGGTTCATTCGATGAGATCATCGTGGAACATGTGGGAGCCAACATGGGTATCCAGATCCTGCTGTTGGTTATTGACCGGAGACGTCTCGGTCATGTCTGCATGGTTCCCGAACCCGTAGGGTTTACACACTTAAGGTTCGATGACTCTAGGGTTATAAAGGAAGTTTGTATGTGGTTACCGAATGTTGTTCGGAGTCCCGAATGAGATCCCAGACGTCACGGGGAGTTCCGGAATGGTCCGGAGGTAAAGAATTATATATGGGAAGTCCTGTTTTGGTCACCGGAAAAGTTTCGGGTTTTATCGGTAATGTACTGGGACCACCGGGAGGGTCCCGGGGGTCCACCATCCTTGGAGGGCTGCATGGGCCATGTGTGGGAGGGGACCAGCCCCAGGTGGGCTGGTGCGCCCCCCCAAGAGGCCCATGCGCCAAGAGATAAGGGAAAGGGAGAGCCCTAAAGGGGGAAGGCACCTCCTAGGTGCCTTAGGGAGGATGGACTCCTCCCTGGCCGCACCCTTCCTTGGAGGAAGGGCCAAGGCTGTGCCTCCCCCCTCTCCCTTGCCCCTATATATAGTGGAGGGGAGGGAGGGCAGCCGCACCTGAGTCCCTGGCACCTCCCTCCCTCCCGTGACACCTCCTCCTCTCCCGCAGGTGCTTGGCGAAGCCCTGCAGGATTGCCATGCTCCTCCACCACCACCACGCTGTTGTGTTGCTGCTGGATGGAGTCTTCCTCAACCTCTCCCTCTCTCCTTGCTGGATCAAGGCATGGGAGATGTCACCGGGCTGTACGTGTGTTGAACGTGAAGGTGCCGTCCGTTCGGCACTAGGATCATCGGTGATTTGAATCACGACGAGTACGACTCCATCAACCCCGTTCACTTGAACGCTTCCGCTTAGCGATCTACAAGGGTATGTAGATGCACTCTCCTTCCCCTCGTTGCTGGTTTCTCCATAGATAGATCTTGGTGACACGTAGGAAAATTTTGAATTTCTGCTACGTTCCCCAACAGTGGCATCATGAGCTAGGTCTATTGCGTAGATTCTTTGCACGAGTAGAACACAAAGTAGTTGTGGGCGTTGATTTTGTTCAATATGCTTGCCGTTACTAGTCCAATCTTGTTTCAACGGTATTGTGGGATGAAGCGGTCCGGACCGACCTTACACGTACTCTTACGTGAGACAGGTTCCACCGACTGACATGCACTTGGTGCATAAGGTGGCTAGCGGGTGCCAGTCTCTCCCACTTTAGTCGGATCGGATGCGATGAAAAGGGTCCTTATGAAGGGTAAATAGCAATTGACATATCACGTTGTGGTTTTGCGTAGGTAAGAAACGTTCTTGCTAGAAACCCATAGCAGCCACGTAAAACATGCAAACAACAATTAGAGGACGTCTAACTTGTTTTTGCAGGGTATGCTATGTGATGTGATATGGCCAAGAAGAATGTGATGAATGATATGTGATGTATGAGATTGATCATGTTCTTGTAATAGGAATCACGACTTGCATGTCGATGAGTATGACAACCGGCAGGAGCCATAGGAGTTGTCTTTATTTATTGTATGACCTGCGTGTCATTATACAACGCCATGTAATTACTTTACTTTATTGCTAACCGGTAGCCATAGTAGTATAAGTAATAGTTGGCGAGGCAACTTCATGAAGACACGATGATGGAGATCATGGTGTCATGCCGGTGACGATGATGATCATGGAGCCCCGAAGATGGAGATCAAAAGGAGCAAAATGATATTGGCCATATCATGTCACTATTTGATTGCATGTGATGTTTATCATGTTTATGCATCTTATTTGCTTAGAACGACGGTAGTAAATAAGATGATCCCTCATTAAAATTTCAAGAAGGTGTTCCCCCTAACTGTGCACCGTTGCGAAAGTTCGTCGTTTCGAAGCACCACGTGATGATCGGGTGTGATAGATTCTTACGTTCACATACAACGGGTGTAAGCCAGATTTACACACGCAGAACACTTAGGTTAGCTTGACGAGCCTAGCATGTACAGACATGGCCTCGGAACACAAGAGACCGAAAGGTCGAGCATGAGTCGTATAGTAGATACGATCAACATGAAGATGTTCACCGATGATGACTAGTCCGTCTCACGTGATGATCGGACACGGCCTAGTTGACTCAGATCATGTAATCACTTAGATGACTAGAAGGATGTCTATCTGAGTGGGAGTTCATGAGATGAACTTAATTATCCTGAACATAGTCAAAAGATCTTTGCAAATTATGTCGTAAGCTCGCGCTTTAGTTCCACTGTTTAGATATGTTCCTAGAAAAATATAGTTGAAAGTTGACAGTAGCGATTATGCGGACAGTAGAAAGCTTATGTCCTTAATGCACCGCTCAGTGTGCTGAACCCCAAACGTCATTTGTGGATGTTACGAACATCGGACATAGACGTTTTGATAACTACGTGATAGTTCAGTTAAACGGTTTAGAGTTGAGGCACCAAAGACGTTTTTCGAAACGTCGCGGAACATATGAGATGTTTCGAGGGCTGAAATTGGGATTTCAGGCCCACGTCAAGAGGTATAAGACCTCCGACGATTTTCTTAGCCTGCAAACTAAGGGAGAAAAGCTCAATCATTGAGCTTGTGCTCAGATTGTCTGAGTGCAACAATCACTTGAATCGAGTGGGAGTTGATCTTCCAGATGAGATAGTGATGTTTCTCCAAAGTCATTGCCACCAAGCTGCTAGAGCTTCGTGATGAACTATAACATGTCAGGGATAGATATGATGATCCTTGAGGTATTCACGATGTTTGACACCGCGAGAGTAGAAATCAAGAAGGAGCATCAATTGTTGATGGTTGGTGAAACCACTAGTTTCAAGAAGGGCAAGGGCAAGAAGGGACACTTCATGAAACGGCAAATCAGTTGCTGCTCCAGTGAAGAAACCCAAGGTTGAACCCAAACCCGAGACTAAGTGCTTCTGTAATAAGGGGAACAGCCACTGGAGCAGAATTACCCTAGATACTTGGTAGATAAGAAGGCTGGCAAGGTCGATAGAAGTATATTGGATATACATTATGTTAATGTGTACTTTACTAGTACTCCTAGTAGCACCAGGGTATTAGATACCGGTTCGGTTGCTAAGTGTTAGTAACTCGAAACAAAAGCTACGGAATAAACGGAGACTAACTAAAGGTGAGCTGACGATACGTGTTGGAAGTGTTTCCAAGGTTGATAGGATCAAGCATCGCACGCTCCCTCTACCATCGAGATTGGTGTTAAACCTAAATAATTGTTATTTGGTGTTTGCGTTGAGCATAGACATGATTGGATTATGTCTGTCGCAATACGGTTATTCATTTAAGGAGAATAATGGTTACTCTGTTAATTTGAATAATACCTTCAATGGTCTAGCACCTAAAATGAATGGTTTATTGAAATCTCGATCGTAGTGATACACATTTTCATGCCAAAAGATATAAGATAGTACCACCTGCTTGTGGCACTGCCATTTGAGTCATATTGGTGTAAAACACATGAAGAAGCTCCATGTTGATGGATCTTTGGACTCACTCGTTTTTTAAAAGGGTTGAGACATGTGAACCATGTCTATTGGTGTATACGCATGAAGAAACTCCATGCAGATGGACCGTTTGGACACTTGATGTTGAATCATTTGAGACATGCAAATCATACCACATGGACAAGATGACTGAAAAGCCTCGGTTTCAGTAAGATGGAACAAGGTAGCAACCTGTTGGAAGTAACACATTTTGATGTGTGCAATCCAATGAGTGCTGAGGCATGCAGTGAATATCGTTATGTTCTGACTTCACAGATGATTCGAGTAGATGTTGAGTATATTTACTTGATGAAACACAAAGTCTGAATTATTGAATGGTTCAAGTAATTTCAGAGTGAAGTTAAAGATCATTGTGACAAGAGGATAAAATGTCTATGATATGATCATAGAGATGAGTATCTGAGTTACGAGCTTTGGCACGCTATTAAGACATTGTGGAAATTGTTTCACAATTTAATACCACCTGGAACACCATAGTCTGATGGTGTGTCCGAACATCATAGTTGCACCCTATTAGATATGGTGTGTACCATGATGTCTCTTATCGAATTACCACTATCGTTCATGGGTTAGGCATTAGAGACAACCTCACTCACTTTAATAGGGCACCACGTAATTCCGTTGAGACGGCACTGTTTGAACTATGGTTTGGAGAAATCTAAGTTGTCGTTTCTTAAAGGTTTGGGGCTGCGACGCTTATGTGAAAAAGTTTCAGGTTGATAAGCTCGAACCCAAAGCGGATAAAATGCATCTTCATAGGACACCCAAAACGGTTGGGTATACCTCCTAATTTAGATCCGAAAGCAATAGGGATTGTTTCTAGAAACGGGTCCTTTCTCGAGGAAAAGTTTCTCTCGAAAGAATTGAGTGGGAGGATGGTGGAGACTTGATGAGGTTACTGAACCATCACTTCAACCCGTGTGTAGCAGGGCACAGGAAGTTCCTGTGGCACCTACATCAATTGAAGTAGAAGCTTATGATAGTGATCATGAAGCTTCAGATCAAGTCACTACCGAACCTCGTAGGACGACAAGGACGCGTACTGCTTCGGAGTGGTACGGTGATCCTGTCTTGAATGTCATGTTGCTAGACAACAATGAACCTGCGAGCTATGGAGAAGCAATGGTGGGCCCATATTCCAACAAATGGTTAGAAGCCATGAAATCCGAGATAGGATCCATGTATCAGAACAAAGCATGGACTTTGGTGGACTTGCCCGTTGATCGGCAAGCCATTGAGATAAATAGATCTTTAAGAAGAAGACGGACGTGGACGGTAATGTCACCGTCTATGAAGCTCGACTTGTGGTGAAGAGTTTTTCACAAGTTCAAGGAGTTGACTACGATGAGATTTTCTCATCCGTAGCGATGCTTAAGTCCGTCGGAATCATGTTAGCATTAGCTGCATTTATGAAACCTGGCAGATGGATGTCAAAACGAGTTTCCTTACTAGTTTTGTAAGGAAAGGTTGTATGTGATACAATCAGAAAGTTTTTGTCGATCCTAAGGATGCTAAAAGGTATGCTGGCTCCAGCGATCCTTCTAAGGACTGGAATAAGCATCTCGGAGTTGGAATATACGTTTTGATAAAATGATCAAAGATTTTGGGTTTATACAAAGTTTGTGAGAAACTTGTATTTCCAAAGAAGTGAGTGGGAGCACTATAGAATTTCTGATGAGTATATGTCGTTGACATATTGATGATCAGAAATGATGAAGAATTTTCTGTAAAGCATATAGGGTTATTTGAAAAGTGTTTTTCAAGTGAAAACCTGGATTAAGCTGCTTAAACATTGAGCATCAAGATCTATGAGAACAGATCGAAAACGCTAAATGATACTTTCAAATGAGCACATACCTTGACATGATCTTGAAGGTGTTCAAGATGGATCAGTCAAAGAAGGAGTTCTTGCCTGAGTTGTAAGGTATGAAGTTAAGAGTTAAAGCTCGACCACGACAGAAAAGAGAGAAAGGACGAAGGTCGTCCCCTATGCTTCGGACATAGGCTCTATAGTATGCTATGATGTGTACCGCACCGGAAGTGTGCCTTGCCATGAGTCAGTCAAGGGGTACAAGAATGATCCAGGAATGGATCATTGGACAGAGGTCAAAATTATCCTTGGAGTAAATAAGGACATGTTTCTCAATTATGGAGGTGATAAAGAGTTCGGCGTAAAGGGTTACGTCGATGCAAGCTTTAACACCTACCCGAATGACTCTGAATAGCAAACCGGATACGTATAGTGGAGCAACCATTTGGAATAGTTTCAAATGGAGCGTGGAAGCAGCATTTATAATATGACCTAGAAATTTGCAAAGCACACACGGATCTGAAAGGTTCAGATCCGTTGACTAAAACCTCTCTCACAAGCAAAACATGATCAAACCCCAGAACTCATTGAGTCTTAATCACATGATGATGTGAACTAGTTTAATGACACTGGTAAACTCTTTGGATGTTGGTCACATGGCGATGTGACCTGTGAGTGTTAATCACATGGCGATGTGAACTAGATTATTGACTCTAGTGCAAGTGGGAGACTGTTGGAAATATGCCCTAGAGGCAATAATAAATTAGTTATTATTATATTTCCTTGTTCATGATAATCGTTTATTATCCATGCTATAATTGTATTGATAGGAAACTCAGATACATGTGTGGGTACATAGACAACACCATGTCCCTAGTAAGCCTCTAGTTGACTAGCTCATTAATCAATAGATGGTTACGGTTTCCTGACCATGGATATTGGATGTCATTGATAACGGGATCACATCATTAGGAGAATGATGTGATGGACAAGACCCAATCCTAAGCCTAGCACAAAGATCATGTAGTTCGTATGCTAAAGCTTTTCTAATGTCAAGTATCATTTCCTTAGACCATGAGATTGTGCAACTCCCGGATACCGTAGGAGTGCTTTGGGTGTACCAAACATCACAACGTAACTGGGTGGCTATAAAGGTGCACTACAGGTATCTCTGAAAGTGTCTGTTGGGTTGGCACGAATCGAGACTGGGATTTGTCACTCTGTGTGACGGAGAGGTATCTCTGGGCCCACTCGGTAGGACATCATCATAATGTGCACAATGTGACCAAGGGGTTGATCGCGGGATGATGTGTTACGGAACGAGTAAAGAGACTTGCCGGTAACGAGATTGAACAAGGTATCGGGATACCGGCGATCGAATCTCGGGCAAGTACAATACCGCTAGACAAAGGGAATTGTATACGGGATCGATTGAGTCCTTGACATCGTGGTTCATCCGATGAGATCATCGTGGAACATGTGGGAGCCAACATGTGTATCCAGATCCCGCTGTTGGTTATTGACCGGAGAACGTCTCGGTCATGTCTGCATGGTTCCCGAACCCGTAAGGTCTACACACTTAAGGTTCGATGACGCTAGGGTTATAAAGGAAGTTTGTATGTGGTTACCCAATGTTGTTCGGAGTCCCGAATGAGATCCCGGACGTCACGAGGAGTTCCGAAATGGTCCGGAGGTAAAGAATTATATATGGGAAGTCCTGTTTTGGTCACCGGAAAAGTTTCGGGTTTTATCGGTAATGTACCGGGACCACCGGAAGGGTCCCGGGGGTCCACCAAGTGGGGCCACCATCCTCGGAGGGCTACATGGGCCAAGTGTGGGAGGGGACCAGCCCCAGGTGGGCTGGTGCGCCCCCCAAGAGGCCCATGCGCCAAGAGATAAGGGAAAGGGAGAGTCCTAAAGGGGGAAGGCACCTCCTAGGTGCCTTAGGGAGGATGGACTCCTCCCTGGCCGCACCCTTCCTTGGAGGAAGGGCCAAGGCTATGCCTCCCCCCTCTCCCTTGCCCCTATATATAGTGGAGGGGAGGGAGGGCAGCCGCACCTGAGTCCCTGGCACCTCCCTCCCTCCCGTGACACCTCCTCCTCTCCCGCAGGTGCTTGGCGAAGCCCTGCAGGATTGCCACGCTCCTCCACAACCACCACGCTGTTGTGCTGCTGCTGGATGGAGTCTTCCTCAACCTCTCCCTCTCTCCTTGCTGGATCAAGGCATGGGAGACGTCATCGGGCTGTACGTGTGTTGAACGCGGAGGTGCCGTCCGTTCGGCACTAGGATCATCGGTGATTTGAATCACGACGAGTACGACTCCATCAACCCCGTTCACTTGAACGCTTCCGCTTAGCGATCTACAAGGGTATGTAGATGCACTCTCCTTCCCCTCGTTGTTGGTTTCTCCATAAATAGATCTTGGTGACACGTAGGAAAATTTTGAATTTCTGCTACGTTCCCCAACAAGGTGTAGCAAGATAGCCCAATCCGTTTTGTAGCAACGGAGAAGCCAGAACAAACTCTTATAGCAAGTAAAATGTTCTTGAGGACACACGACAATTTCATCTAGTCACTTTTCATCATATTGGTTTGATTCGCGTTCTTTACTTTGATAATTTGATATGTGGGTGGACCGGTGCTTGGGTGTTGTTCTTACTTGAACAAGCATCCCACTTATGATTACCCCCTCTCGCGAGCATCCACAACTATGAAAGAAGAATTAAGATAAATCTAACCATAGCGTGAAACATATGGATCCAAATTAGCCCCTTACGGAATAGCGTATAAACTAGGGTTTAAGCTTCTGTCACTCTAGCAACAGATCATCTAATTACTACTCCACAATGCATTACCATAGGCTCAAAGATGGTGAAGTGTCATGTAGTAGACGTTCATATAATACCATGGGAAACAACAACATATATATCATCAAAATACCGAACGAATACAGAATTTAAATGATTACTCATGACAAGACTTCTCCCATGATGAGAGTATTATTCGTGATGATCGTGGTGAAAATGTGAGATTGAATATAAGAGATGAACTAGTATTTGAGATGAGATGGTGTTGGTGAAAATGTTGATGCAGATTGGTCCTCCCATGATGAGAGTATTATTCATGATGATCGTGGCATTGATTTCCCCCTCTCGGAGGGAAGTATCCCTGCCGGAATCGCTCCCCTGGAGACCTAGATTGGTTCTGCCCAGGTTCCACCTCGAAATGGCGGCACTTCATCCCTAAAGTCCCCCTATATTTTTAGGCCAAATAGGCTTATATACCAAAAGATGGGAATCAAAAGTGGGCCAGGGGCTCCACAAGCCACCAGGGCGCGCCCAGAGGGTCACCCTGGTGCCCGGTGGGCACCTGGCTGGCCCTCTCTGGAACTTCTTTCCACCAATATTTTTTATATATTTCAAAAGAATTCTTCATGAAATTTCAGCTCATTTGGAGTTGTATAGAACAGGTATCTCTGACATAGCTTTTCCAGATCCATAATTCCAGCTGCCGGCAATCTGCCTCTTCATATACATCTTGCAAATTAAGAGAGAAAAGGCATTATAATTGCTCCAAAAAGTATAATATTAATCAAAAACATCGTAAGTAACAATAGGAATTCATGATGCAAAATGGATGTATCAAGTCCCCCAAGCTTAGACCTCGCTTGTCCTTAAGCGAAAACCGAATTCGATAATCATGCCCACTTGTTTAGAGAGAGAGGTGTTGATAAAAATGAAATACGGACATGGTAGTATCATGATCATCTATTATCTATTATTATTATATATAAAAAGTATTTGACGGGTCAACCAGAAAAAAGAGAAATAATCTAGAAATTACCACAATAATCAGAAACATCTGTCCTTTAATTTTATTTTAAAAAAAACCACAACCGTTAGATCCACTTTTACAGCTGAACAAATAACCCACCAATGCCATCCTCTCTAAATTACCCACCACTGCCATTACGCAAAACATTAAGGACCTAAATAATTTTCCTCGCGTCTAGCTACAAGTATCACGTCCATATAAAAAAGGATACCCATCCTCTAGCTATAGAAAACCACGTGCCCAGGTAAAAAAAATTAACACCCGTCCTCATGTCTCCATGCCAAGAGAATCACGTATCCAGGTAAAAGCAAACTATCCGTCTAGCTAGCTAAAGAAAATCATGTGTCCAGGTAAAAAAATTGTCCTCGCGTCCAGGTCATAAAAAATAACCGTCCATCTTTTTTTTAGTTGAATAACCTGTCCATCTAGCTAATGAAAATCACGTGTCCAAGTCAGAAAAAAATAGATTTACACATTCAGAATATTTTTGCATACGTACATCCATTAGGTGTAATACGTACATGTATTGCATTGTCTTTCCGGCCGGCCGGGAGGGAATCAATCGGGAGCTAGGCTAGGTTTACACAAGAGAGGAATCCATCATATTTATCGTCAGGTTGTGTACGTGCGTGTTGAGCCTTGGCAAAATCAATCAGCTAGCATGGCTAGCTTAGGAACCGGTCAGCGTTGAGGACTCATGTGTATATGTGCGTTCAAGCAAGCTCAATCCATCGATCCATAGTGCGCCTCAGCTGCACGCAATCTATAAAACTTTATCAGATCACCATCAACAACGTAGAACAGGAGATGGATATCTATGATAGCTGTGTGCATCTACTGTAATATGAAAGAATCATATAACCATGCACATACGAATTTAAGCATATGAAAATGAATTGTGCTTAAATAATGTTTCCTTAAATATAGAGACTTGGGCCAAAACTTTACAAACGTGGTAATTGAAATGAGGAAATCGAACAAACCAAAAGCTCGAAATTCATCAGGTCTAAATGGTCCACTCAAAATTGACCAGAGTAGATAATTGTCAAGAAAAATTAAGTGATTTCTCCTCTAAACCTAGGTATATCATCTATTACGGTCTAGAAATTATCGGTCATATCTATATACACATAACATTGGGGTAGAAGAAAACTTGGTTTTCCACAAGAGTATGCGTGCATCATAAACAGAGGAAAATGAATCAAACCTAGGGAAGGTCAAAGTAATCAAGATTTATGGAGCAAGCGGATGATGTAGCATGCATGTGGACGGGGTGCCGTTCTTAACAGTGGCTGGAGAACCAGCTGTACTTACACACTGATATCAAAGAAGGCATGCTAGGATCGTGAACATGAGCATCTACGCCTACGCTGGCAAGGATAAGCTGATCTTGGGTGATTTCACCCTACAATGATAGAACTTCCTTTCTCAAGTAGTTACATTCTCATACCACTTTATTTTGACAATCATGCTAATCTCACCCTTTGCGAAATTCATGGCAACATGATAGAACAAGTGGCAGCGATGACCGATGGGGATATCCGAAGTATCCAATCAGCTAGAATGGCCATGCAACGCATCATGCTTTATCTATCAAAATGTTGTCATGAAAACAAACTATGTATCTTCATCATCGATCTTTTCACACTATGTCGGCATGTTCTATTGTACAACATATGAGTGAACCGTGATGCACCCCAATCGTAACATAAATTATGTTCCAATCAAAAGTAAGAGAATGTGGTTTATAAATGTGTTATATTATATGGTATGCACTCTCTACATGCATCAAGGTGACCTTGAATTGGGATATCGACGGGCATGACTTTAACTTGAGGAGTTTATGTATTCACTGTGTGTTAATGTTTTGTTCAAGTTCTCTATTAAAATAAGCGTCTTAATTATCCTTAGTTTTCATTAGAACCCCGCTGCGATGGGAGGGTATAACAAAAGATGTTATGCAATTCTTACGCAAGCACGTATGACTATACGGAATATATGCCTACATATCATTGATGAATTGGAGCTACAGTGTATTGCTCTACGCTTTATATGAAAGTTCTACTAAGTTAGAGACAATTAATATGGATCGAATGGAGTACATTATTTAGCCATGTGATGTGAACCATTAATTAGGCATGTGCCATGAGCTTGGTTGGTGGCAACCATATCATCCGGAAAATGCTCGTGGTACACAAGAACGTATAAGTTATTCTGAGTACACGTGATGGTGTGCGTACATGGATCTACTGGAGCTGGCCTATAAATACCTATCCACGCCAGCATCCGTTCGCAGCACCCAAGTTCAGTCTAGATCGAGTAGGTAGAAGCCCATTGATCAACTTCACTTAGCATTTTTGTCCATCCTTGTCCATGGCCACTCACCCCAATTTCCATGCTAGTGCATTTGATGGGTCGGTGCAAAACACCGAGTTTAAGTTCAGTAGCTTGTACTGGCACCACATTTATTCTGGACCAAGCCCAAACCAATCAGTTTTGATAGGTGCAGAGGCTACCACTGGGTTGGGCCAGTCAGCAGTTAACGATTGGACGATTTATGGTGGGGTTGGCTCCGACGTGGAGCTAGTGGCACGCGCACAAGGATTGCATCTCTACGCTGGTAGTTGGCACAATACATTCACCCTTCGTTTCGAGATTGAAAGGTATGTGTACATGGTGCTTTTTTTGTTTCATGCTGTGTAAGTTGCTAGTAGCAAATTTGTGCGGGAAACGTAATCTAGGGTTTACAATATAATCGTCCGATTTATAGTTGAGCATCTAGCAAGGGTTGGCAGGTCAACTAGCTGCTCATGATGTCAGATTAGCGATGATATTTAAGTGTGCTTGCTTTTACACAGGCTTAAGAAAAGCACGCTTCAGGTAATGGGAGCATCTGTAGAGGATGAAGGTGAGTGGTCTATTGTCGGCGGGACAGGTGATCTCGCGATGGCACGTGGTGTTGTAGCCAAAAGGCTGCATGAGAAAACAGATGGTGGAGACATAGTCGAGCTTACCATACATGGATTCTGTCGCATGCAAGTGAGAATGGAAGGGTATTCAGATTTTTGGTGGTTTTTTCGTACTTGAATGTTGATTCGTCCTGAACCTATTGCCTCATTATCTGTACACATGCAGCTGCCCATTCTCAACAAGAGGGGCCCATGGGGTGGCAAGCAGGGTTCCGCTGTTGGTTTGGAAAAACCCTCCAAGATTGCAAGTATCACCATCCATTATCAAGAAATAATTAATTCGTTTGAATATATTTACGTCGACCAATATGGCAACATTGGTAACACAAATATTTGGGGCACTAAGAGTCCCAATCACGCAGAGGTGTGATTATTTCTCATGCTTTTCTCTGGGTTCAATTGAAATACCTGATTTGTCAAGCATGACCTATTGTGTTTTGTACTCTTTGTGGTTGTTTAAAGACTTGCAATAATTTCTTTTATTCATGTGCAGATCGTGCTCGGCCCTGATGAGATAGTGACAGGAATGTCCGGAACTGTGATCAAACATAATAATCTCGATGTTATACAGACACTGATGTTTACCACCAGCAAGAAAACATACGGGCCTTATGGAAACACCACAAATATACAAGGTGGTACTACTTTCAGCACCGTCGTGCCAAATGGCCAAGCAATTGTCGGCTTCTTCGGGCATACTGATATGAAATGCCTGAACGGAATTGGTGTCTATATGGCCTAGGTTTTATTTGAGTCATATGTGGTTAATTTGGTTGTTCTTTCAAGAAGAATAAGATGTTTAGGGATCTCCGGCCCCGTTCTTATGATTATTGTTCCTTGTATGCATGTGTGGGTGGTTTGTCGTCACCTTAAGTTTCTTTTTCTGAATACTAATAAAATTTCTTCGGGAATTTTTGTTATGGATGAAACCAAACTTTAATTAGCTCAGACCCTTACTGTAAAGCTTCTTTTCAGACGGGTACTGTGAATCGACTATGAAACTATTGCCTACTTGTGGAGAATTTACATGTGGGATTAGGGTTGGAATGTTGATTAGTAGTCACAAATGCAAGTTTGGTGTTTGTGTGTGGTGGAAATTAGTTGTGGAAACTTGAAAAAAAATTACACCCCACATTAGTTACAGCACTTGGAAATTATACTGCGGTAATTCCTTGCTGGAATTAAATTTTAATCATTAAATACAAGCCTTGTAATTAAATTTACAGTACAAAGAACTGATGTACTGATCTTCCAAGGCTGTCCTGTCATCATCAGTGGCGTAGCTAGGGGGTGACCAGGGTGGTCCATGGACCATCCTGAGATTTCCCTATAGCCTATATATTATAGTAAAAAATAAGTAAAATCCAATAGGAATAATTAAATACAAATGAAAGTTCTACTATTGGACCACCGTGGATTATTGAGCTGGCTATGCTACTGGTCATCATCATCGTCTTTCATGTGTAATGCTGAACCCATGAGGAGGAGTGCTTATGTGCTACATATACAGGATGCTACTTTGTTCAAAAAAACTGCAGGACACGAGTACTAAGTCAGATCTTATACAGACTAATCAGATTTTGTTTGATTTGAAGTATTTCTTTTTTGTATGGAGCTAAGGATCTGTTGGCTGAGCTTAACCACATAAACATCAGTTGATACACATACCCAAGCCCTAACAGTAAAGTGCTCTTCTATCCTTTTATCATTAAAAAGTTGTTCGGTGAAAGATCTCTTTACAATACCGCCTGGACCAACAATAGGAAGAACAGAAAAGGTTTCAAAATGCTCTATGCAAGTAGTGAGGATGTCATCTATGGTTTTATCCAAAAGGGCTCTCCTTCCATGCAATGTATCTTGTCCAATGGTTGATCCTGTGACGCGATGTCTTGGGGTGACTGTTGTGGTTGTGCTATGGTGCGGAATTATCTGTAGCAACTTGGAGACATTTTCACACACGGATTGTATTTCCTCAATGGCTGACTTAATTTTCTTGGACATGGCAACTCTGTCAAATGGCAACTTGGCAACTGGAGCACCACTACTAGGGTTTAGAGCTGCATTGTGTAGGTTATGTCAGCAATTACAGCAGCAGCAATACCATCATCGTCATCTTTCATGCGTGAACAAGAAAAGCATGCAAGACAGTTACCGACAGTGTGGCGAAGAGCATGGCAACAAGGGCGAGCATGAACAAGGAGGTCATCACCCAAATCCGGCACTGTGCAGTGGGTTCCGTGGAGTTGGTCCTGGATGATGAAGTAGTGGAGCTCATCCAGCGCATCCTCGACCTCGTCGGACTTGGCACAGAGCTTCTGCAGCAACCCCTGGCGACCCGGGTTGCCACTGACCCCTCCTCTACGCCTCGAGCAACAGCCCCTGTGTGAGCAAGAGATCCTTCTTGATCCTCTCCCATTTGAGGCCGAGCTGCGATCTGGCAGCGTATGCTGGTTCAGCATGCTGCCGATGAGCCCGTTCGCCGCTCCGATAGCCACCTCCATCTCCTCCTGTAAACTGAAGTATGAGCGAGTGTCAAAAACGCTCTTATATTATGGGATAGAGGGAGTAGAAATTAAGATGCACTTGTTTACGAAAGACAGAGTGACCTGCAATGGCTCAGAAGGAAATGCCTTCTTCCGTGCCACCTCCATCTCAAGGCCACGCGTGTCAGCGTGTGATGGCTAACTGCAGGGCCAACGGGGAAACCATATCGTTGACCTTGAACCGTGCACTCAAAGAAACTTTCGAGAAGATGCGTCCTCTGTAAAAATAAACAGAAGTAGACTTTGTTGAGTAAAAGATTCGTGGCAAGATGCAGTTAGCAAGGAACGATTAAATGCAAGGAGTTGATCCGATCGATTGATCGATCGGTGACTGGGCAAAGTCAATGCTTCCGTTGTTCAATTATACTTGGGCAGGCAAGGAGATCCACGCTGCAGTCTACCCAAGAAGCCCGGTCCATCCAAGGAATTGAATGGGAAGCAATCCATGTGATGTGATTCCACGGCTTCTATCTATATGGGGAGGCCCAACGGGGAGTACCTACTAAATTTTTTCCAAAAGGAGGAATACCCCTACATCTCTTGATTCACACAACCATCTCTACTCCTAATGAAGTAGTTGGTAGTCTCCGTTCCACGGTTTTATTTCGTCTGACTTATTATCGTTGGTTTATTTTCACCGGTTTATTTTCGTCTCATCTCTCACCACCACCTCCCAACGTTGATTTTTTCGCCATCCCAATAAACACTTCCCAAATATTTCCAAACTTTGCTAACCAAACACGTTACAAATGGGTAGAAACCAATAGCATATTACCAAATAATAAAATCCTGTTTCGTAGCAATCAATTTCAAATCCTAACTTTCCTAACGCATCCATCAACAAAAAAAATATCTAAAGGGACCAAGACTTCCCATGTTGACGCAAGTTATTTAGTAATGTCTTTATGTGGAAGAATCAATCACGATCAATCTCTAAATATCAAATATAAATTAATTAATCTTACCATAAAATGCTCATGTCTACTCCTAATGTCTTAGTTGGTAGTCTCATGTCACCCACCACATCCCACCACTCCTATCTTTCGCCCACCTTTCACATCACGTCACAACAGTGTACCTAGGCCGGCTCATTAACACCTACATTTCACGCAAGCCTAGACGTGATTTCGCCTGCACCGTCGCGAGCCATCGCGGATCCTTCCCCATACTGCCGCCGCCTGCGCCACCCATGCCCCCCCTGCGATCTTGTAGAGAGAAGATGGCTGAGGCGGCTGCAGGCCTCGGGGGCAGCGGCGGCGCCGGAAGTCGGCGCCCTTTTCCAAGGGCCAGCTGCAACGCCCTTCTTCCTGGAGTCACCTATGGACAGTAGTTACTTCCTCCATGAGACTACCGACTCCAGGCATCCACCACCGTGCTCCTGCCGTCGGGTTCCGCCTGCGTTCGCCACCATGCGATCGCCTTCCTCCCTGGTGTTAGTCTCCCCTCTTTTCTCTGTCCGGATCAAGACAGAGAGAATCAGATCAGGATTCAAACAGAGAGAATCAGACCAGAATCGAGACGGATATCAAGATTGAGGCCCTGGGATCCCTTGCTAAAATTGAGAGCGAGAGTATCCTTGTGTAGGGTAGCACGGATCTCATTTAGTTCATTGTCCGTGAGGGATAACACCGGCCACCCGACAGGTGGGTGCTGGCAACGAAGCGGCAATGTTTCAAGTCCGAGGTCGCAAGCCGATGCATCGACATACGCAACCATGGACCGCATCTTCAACCTCCGGCCGCCGCCGCCGTTCACTACTTCTTCAACCTCCGCCGTGACCCATCCTCCTAGACACCAAGCTTGCCATCCTACTTGTCGACCCACACTCCAGATCACCAATTCACAAAGGTCGAGGTATGCAACTGAGGGCTTGATGGATGGGTAGGATGACTACGATGACCCGTCCCTCACAACTTGTAACGCCCGGATAATTAAGCTACAGTAATTCTCGGCTAATGATGCCACATCATCATTTTTACTGTTGCTAGGTCCCACGTTGGTTTAAACCAATTCAAATTTCAAATTTAAAATAAAATCAAACAACGAAAGTTTTTCAAATTTCAAAAATAAAATGTTCAAAGTGTGGAAAATATTCCATAACCAATTATGGTGCTGACCCAACAGTTTTGTAAAAATATTTAAATGCTATTTGTGAATAAAACAGTGATAATCATAATTAATTAAATGCCTTTCCTAAGTTAAAAATTAGCAAACTATTTTTTTGGGCGTAGAACTTTTTGTGGCTGAGGGCTAACTAAAACATTAATTTAGATGTTGGTCTCGTATTTTATAAAACTAAAATATGCTAATAGTAAATAAAACAGTAAAGAAAAATGAACAAAAAGAAAAGAAAAACACACACACCCACACACACACAAAAGAGGGGCAAACCCCGTGCCTCCCTCTGGGCCTTGGGCCAACTGGTCCCTAGCCAGCCCACCAGCGCACTGCCTCCCCCCTCCCTGTTCACGGGGGGGATCGTGGGCAGCGCCGATGCCTTCCACGGCACCGGCCATCGCCGTGGAGGCCATCTGCCGTCTCTCCCGGGGCTATAAGGCGGCCCCGACGCCTCTCCCTCGCGCCCCCGAACCCTAGATCCCCATTCGCCCCTCTCGCCGATCTCCCCGATCTGGACACCCGCGTCGGCGAGGCCGACGCCCGAAGCCGAAGCTCGCTGTCGTCGTCCCGACCCCAACCGCCTCCGCGACGGCTACCCCGAGCTCTGGCGCCTCCCCGACTCCTCGCGCACGCTTTTCCCCCTCCTCTATTCCCCTTCCTTCCCCTCGCAATAGACGCCGTGCGTCACCGCCGCCCGAGCTCGTGCTCGTTGTGGACCGTGCTCCCTGCACTGCTGTTTCGCTGCAGCTGCTCCCGCGAAGTCGCCATGCAGCCCTGCCGCTCCCGCCGTCACGCCCGAGCTCCTGAGGAGCTCGCGGTCGTCGCGTTCCCTACGCCCCTGGCCGCGTCCGGGTCGCGACCTGACCGCGCGCGCCTGCGCCCAAGCACGCCCTCGCGGCTTCTGCTTCCCGTGCGCATGCCGCGCACGCGCGCGCGAGCCCGCGCCCATCCTGCGCCATTGCGCGACCGGCGTTCCGCCCCGCCTCCATTAGCTTCGGCCGCCACTACACGCTGCTCGCCCCCGCCTCGCCCGTGTGCGCGCCCGCCTGGGGCCGCGTGGCCTTCCCCTCGACCGCGCCCCTGGACGCCCCTTCCTGCACCCGTTTTGCCTGGCGCCGCGCCTGCGGTGGCCCCTGTGGCCCCGCCTCTCCACCGGCCGCCCCGGCCACCACCGCGGCCCCGCACGGCGCTCGCCTCGCTCTCCCCTGCCGCTTCGGCTCGCTCCCGGCCCCGTCCGCCGCTCGGTCGCCTCGCCGGCGCCACTCGCAGCCCGGCCGACCTCGCCGTGGCTGCGGCCCCTCCGGCCGTTGCCATGGCCGGCGCCCCTGGTGGCTTCGGTCACGGGCGCGCCTGCCCGTTGACCCGCCTCGCTCCGCTGGGCTAATGCCACTGCCAGCGGGCCCCTGTTGCCCTGGCCTTTAAAAGATTAAAAATAAAAATAAATAGAAACAAATTAATTAGTTAATTAGATTAATTAACTCGGGATTAATTAGCCTAATCATTAGTTTAGTTAACTAAACTGTTAGGCTAGGCTAATCACCACATGGCAGGGGGACCCCACCCCCTGTTGACCAGTCAAACATTGACTGGTCAACTGGGACCCCGTGGACCCACTGGTCAGCACCTGGGTGCACTACACCGGGTGCACTTAGCAGTTTTGATATTTTAATTCGAATTAATAATAAATCGAGAATATTGTTTAAATCTTTGAAAAATCGTAGAAATTAAACCGTAGTTTGGATGAAAAAGTTTTCTACATGAAAGTTGCTCAGAATTTCGAGATGGATCTGGATACGTGGTCCGTTCGTCTGCGACACGTCTCTAGCATAGCGAACCTGCAACTTTCACCTCCGGTTCTTTTGTTTGACAGACGTCCGGGACCGGGAAAACTTTCCCGAATATTATCCCACTTCACCAGTATCGTGTAGCACCGCGTTAGAACACCTCTAGCCCCGCTTATGATCATGATGTGCATATGTTTGCGTGTATTTACTGTTTCTTCCCCCTCTTCTCTTTGGTAGACCCCGAGACCGCTGTTGATGCCCCTGTGATCGACTACGTCGACGACGACCCTTCTTCCGTTTCAGCGGAGCTTCCAGGC
>NC_041393.1:757922431-757963849 GCF_002162155.2 Triticum dicoccoides | reverse complement strand
ATTCTATACTCTCATACTTGCATTAGATTTTGCTACTGTTATTGTTTGCTCCTATTCTGATGCATAGCCTGCTTTTGTACCTGCTATTGTTACCTACGTGCTTATCCTATACTGCTTGGTATAGGTTGGTTAGTGATCCATCAGTGACCCCCACCTTGTCCTTGTTGCCCCTACTTCATCATCGATGCCTCGATCAATGTGGTCGATGACCAGAGCCTGAACCTAACATCACATCACGCCCCTTTTGTTGCTCGACTCTGCAGAGCTACTATCGAGTGTCGAGGGTGATCCCTCATAACGCACTCCTGATGATAATTCTGTAGTGTAGCTATTTGGTCATGGTCATCGAGGGTGATTTCCTCTTTCACCATTCCCGATACGGCTCTGTCGTTCAACACCTCAAGTGTGAACCTCGAGGGTGGTCCCTCTTATGTTCACCTTGATGATTACATTGAGTGGAATCCACCGGGGGTGATTCATCGGGTTTTCCCCTTGATGTCTGGACACACAATTACCTTGACTTCACCTGAGACAATTGTGAAAGCCGGGCAGGCCCGGAGAGCACCCGTGCGATGTGATAGTGGCGGCTGGCTGTTTAGCGGCATCACCCGGGAAGGGGTGATAGCTCCGGACTTGTCCCGACAGCCGTCACTCCTTTTAATAATGCACTAACAGGTTTGGGTATTTGTTCTGAGTTGGCCTCCGGCCTTTACGCACTAACCACCACCGAGAATAGTTATGGGCCTCGACGTCACAGTATCAGCCGAAGCTTTGTCAGACGTCCAGTTCAGCATTGTGGCACGGTCGGGTCGTGCTGGCCATCCAAGGCGGTGCTGGTATCCACCCTGCACACAACGACCCGGAGTGCTGCAGGCGATGGGCCCAAGACCCCGGAGTGCTTAGGATGTAGACCGACGGGGACCTCTCTGTTGAGCCTAGATAGGGATGCGACGTGTTGATCTTCCGAGGCCGGGCATTGACCCCAGAAAGGTGTGTCCGGCCAGAGTGATCGAGCGTGTTGGGTAACGTGGTGCACCCCTGCAGGGAAGACATATATTCGAATATCGTGTCCACGGTAATGGACGTTCAGACTTGTATCCTGATCTTATACAACTAGAAATGGATACTTGATATGTGATGGATATGTGGCTCCGGGATTGCTTTCTCGCAGGGAGTCGAGGAAGGATCTCTGGGCATTAATGTTACAACATGCTTGTTAATTAAACTGCTATTATTTACTCTTCTACATGCTGCAAGATGCTTGGAGCTGCTTGAAGATGCTAGTCTTTGATAGGCTAGGCCTTCCCCCTCTATTCTGGCATTTTGCAGTTCGGTCCACAGATACAAACCTTTCATTTGATACCAATGCATACTTAGTATAGATCTGATGCTTGCGAGTACTTTGGATGAGTACTCACGGTTGCTTTGCTCCCCCCTTTTACCCCTTCTTCCTTCTTTCTGGTTGTTGCAACCGGATGGTGGATCCCAGGAGCCAGATGATGCCACCCCCGCCGACTACTACTACTACCCAGAGGGTGCCTTCTACTACATGGAGCCGTCGACGACCAGGAGTAGTTAGGAGGTCCCAGGCAGGAGGCCTTGCTTCTTCGATCATTGATGTTTGTGCTAGCCCTCTTAAGGCAAAACTTCTTTAACTTATGTCTGTACTCAGATATTATTGCTTCCGCTGACTCGCTTGTGTAACGAGCTTTTGTATTCGAGCCCTCGAGGCCCCTGGCTTGTAATATGAAGCTTGTATGTCTTTCTGTTGTGTTTAGAGTTGTGTTGTGATATCTTCCCGTGAGTCCCTGATCTTGATCGTACACGTTTGCATGTATGATTAGTGTACGAGTGAATCAGGGGCGTCACACAACATTATTAGCATACCATGAATTACTACTTGTTAATGTCAGTAAAAATGCAGGATGATGTTGTTTCCTATGTCTTGCCAGGCTGATGTATCTGAATATTTGGATTCCCTATTCGGGTAAAATCGTTTCCACTTTCTAACTTTATTTCTACTTCGTTTGGTTAATTATCACAGTGTTTCATTTCTTCTTGTTTATTTTTGTGAGCAGAGCAACTTCCTTGTGGGTGACAAAAGAACTCAGTCCAAATAATTTGTTCTTTGAGCAAAGCAACTTCGTTGGGCATGCCAAAAGAAGTTCGAATTTTCTTACTAATGCACCGCAATTGGTAAGGATAGAACAATGTCAGTTTGCCTTATGTTGGTGTTGTACTAAACATAATCATTTATGAAAGATCTTCAAAGAACTCTATACAGTATGTCAATCAGGAAAATTATGTAGCTTTTGGGTGTTCTCTCTTAGTATTACAATCTAAATCCTTGTTGGGTTTGTAAGAAATTGTCTTAAACATGGTTATTAGCTTATTGGATCTTAAACAAACTACATCACATGTGTAGTAATATTTAGTAGCTAGACATGCATACTCTGCTCTGCTATGCTAGATTTTGGAGAAAGAGTTATTTTATTCATTCATCTGTACTTTTTTGTCTATAATGTTTGATCTATTTTTTCAACTTTTGATCTTCTTTGCTTCAGTTATGCTCTTGTTAATTTATGTCAGTGTGACGGAATGTTTCGTGCTAACATGATTCATGGTTACAGCAGCGACACAAAACTGGAAGCCCCCTAGGAACAAAATAAAAAAGGTCCCATCCTCCTGTCGATGCTTATTTTTTAAACCTTGGCATGAATTTTGTTTCTTACCTATATTTGTCCATGGTTACCTTTTTCAAACTTGCTTTAGCTTCTACAATGGGATATGGCCTCACATGATTGATCGAAAAATGATCCCTTTTTAAAATTCTTGATCTTATTGTCAGAGACAGGAGTTAGGATTGCTATGGTTTGAGGTGTACTTATTAGTTCGTCACTTAAAAGATTAAGGTTGTAGCTTACTAGCTTTCAACTTTTGTGTATAATTTCAATCAGATCATCTCATGTAGCTTGACTGTAACTGAATATCAGTTTATCAAAATACACACGGGATGGAGTGCAGGCTGGTTGCTGGTGCACCACACCGTACCACCACCAATGGCATCACCAAGGTACATTGGTCGATGTTCACGGCACTGTAAAATCGGTGACGGAGTTGTGTGCTTTGTATATTGGAGGGAGTAGCAGCTCTGTATGTTGTTCCGATTGTCCTTCTTTGTCTTCTCAATCCGGTACGATCCAATCAAGATCTCTTGTTTGGTCCTCTCGAAGTGTTGATCTCAGTTTCCATGTTCTAACCTGTTGGTCCGATTGTCCATGGGATTGAACAAATCTATTTCTCAATTATGTATTTTCATCATACTTCATGAGGAGTGTAAATTGATACTATTTCCAATGTACAAAGTGTTGGCTGCCCAGGAAGATGGAAAGATTAGTCAAATATGCCATTTTTCCAATAATCATGGCATACATTTAACCCTAATAATGAGGGTATGTAATGCCTACTGCTCCCCTGTCTCTAGCTCCTGGACAACGGCAAGAACAACACATCAGTGAGAAGGACGACGGTTGGCCATGGCATTCTACAGACGCTGCAGCTCGGCGCAACCTCCACTTTATTATCTAAAACAAGCTGGTCAGTCCTAATGAATATTTCCCTTTTCCTCCTTTACAAATACAAAATCGTCAATCCTATCTTCATTTGCATCTGACTGATGGTGATGCTGCACAAGTTCTCAAAGCAGTGCCCTTCCCTCTAATAGTTAACAACGATAAACAATGATCTTTTTTATTTACCTGGTCATGCTGGATTTAAATATTTCCTTTTTGGTAACACATTCATGATTCATGTGACATTCTAAAGTAATGCAAATTTGTAATGAATGAATTACACTTTTGTGCAATACGCAAAGATCCTGCTTTTGACCTTGATACACGTGATGTGCAATGTCATCACCAACATGAGTTTGGTCTCCTTGACTGATAACCCACAAGTATAGGGGATCGCAACAGTTTTCGAGGGTAGAGTATTCAACCCAAATTTATAGATTCGACACATGGGGGGCAAAGAATATTTGAAGGTATTAGCAGCTGAGTTGTCAACTCAACCACACCTGGAGATTAATTATTTGTAGCAAACTGATTAGTAGCACAGTAATATGATAGTTTTGATGATAGTAGTAGCAGCAATAGTAATGGTAACTCTGATATCAATGAATATTGTAGTAGTAACAATAGCAGTAGCAACAGTAATAACTTAGCAAGAACAATATAAGATAAATTCGTAGGCATTGGATCGGTGATTCATTGGATGATATTCATCATGAGACAGTTATAACCTAGGGCGATATAGCACTACCTCCAGTTTATAAATATAATGTAGGCATGTATTCCGTAAATAGTCATATGTGCTTATGGAAAGAACTTGCATGACATCTTTTGTCCTACCCTCCCGTGGCAGCGGGGTCCTATTGGAAACTAAGGGATATTAGGGTCTCCTTTTAATAGAGAACCAGAACAAAGCATTAACACACGGTGAATACATGAACTCCTCAAACTACGGTCATCACCGGGAGTGGTCCCGACTATTGTCACTCCGGGGTTGCCGGATCATAACACGTAGTAGGTGACTGTAACTTGCAAGATCAGATCTAGAACATGGAAATAATGGTGATAACATAAACAGTTCAAATCTGAAATCATGGCACCTGGGCCCAAAGTGACAAGCATTAAGCATGGCAAAGTCATAGCAATATCAATCTCAGAACATAGTGGATACTAGGGATCAGGCCCTAACAAAACTAACTCGATTACATGATGAATCTCATCCAACTCCTCTCCGACGAGTGAGCCTACGAAGGAATTACTCACTCCTGGTGGGGAGCATCATGGAATTGGCGATGGAGATGTGTCGGTGATGACGAAGATCGAAGCTCCCCCTCTCTGGAGACCCAAATAGACTCCAGATCTGGCCTCCCGACGAAGAACAAGAGACGGCGGCGGCTCCGTCTCGTGAAACACAATAATCTTTCTCCCTGATTTTTTCTGGAATAATGGGATTTTATAGCGTCGGTTTGAGGGTCAGCGAGGCCACCAGGTGGGCAGCACCCACCTGGGCGCCCCAGGGGGGCAGGCACGCCCTGGTGGGTTGTGCCCACCCAGGTGCCCCCCTCTGGAACCTCTTGAATCAAGAAATTCTCTTTATTGATACAAAAAATCCTTGCAAAGTTCCGTTCCATTCTGAGAACTTTTATTTCTGCACACAAAAACAACACTATGTTAGTTCTGGTGAAAACATCGTCAGTCCGGGGTTAATTTCATTCAAATCATGCAAATTAGAGTCCAAAACAAGAGGAAAAGCATTAGGAAAAGTAGATACGTTGGAGACGTATCAACTCCCCCAAGCTTAAACCTTTGCTTGTCCTCAAGCAATTCAGTTGATAAACTGAAAGTGGAAAAGAAAAACTTTTATGAACTCTTTTGCTCTTGTTTCATAAAAAATGTTAAACAGCACCCGGGTTTTCAGCAAGCATTATAACCAATCATGTCGACAATAACTCTTAAAAATTATATTAACTCGTATCAATGACATAAACAACTTGAGAGAAATAATAAGATATCTCAAATAGCAACGTGTTGTCAAAACAAGCATGATATAATATAACAATTGTGGTATCTCGCTAGCCCTTTCTGAGACCGCAAAACATAAATGCAGAGCACCCCCAAAGTTCAAGCAGCGACTAAACATTGTAATTCATGGTAGAAAAGATCCAGTCATGATGCACCCAACATTCGCTACACACAATGCATCAGCATCACAACAGTGCTCTCAGGTTCTGGCGCTTATTTGAGAAGGTGATGACTGATAACCCACAAGTATAGGGGATCGCAACAGTTTTCGATAAGTAAGAGTGTCGAACCCAACGAGGAGCTAAAGGTAGAACAAATATTCCCTAAAGTTCTATCGACCACCGATACAACTCTACGCACGCTTGACGTTCGCTTTACCTAGAACAAGAATGAAACTAGAAGTACTTTGTAGGTGTTTTTGGACAGGTTTGCAAGAAAGTAAAGAGAGCGTAAACATAAACTAGGGGCTGCTAAGATAAAAACACAACTAAAGTAAATATGGCGAGTGTGGAGAAGTGGTGGTAGGAGTTGTGGAATTGTCCCTAGGCAACTGACTATGTTACTAGACCGGTAATCACTATTGCAATTCTATTTGAGGGAGAGGCATAAGCTAACATACTTTCTCTACTTGGATCATATGCACTTATGATTGGAACTCTAGCAAGCATCCGCAACTACTAAAGATTCATTAAGGTAAAACCCAACCATAGCATTAAAGTATCAAGTCCCCTTTATCCCATACGCAAACAACCTACTTACTTGGGTCTATGCTTCTGTCACTCACGCCACCCACCATAAGCAAATCATAAACATATTGCAAACCCTACAGCGGGAATCCCTCATGCTTGCGCGACACGGAGGGCACAATAGGACAGCACCAATAATAAAACATGCAACTCAAACCAATCATAGCAATTCATCAATCACCGATAGGACAATACAAATCTACTCAGACATCATAGGATGGCAACACATCATTGGATAATAATATGAAGCATAAAGCACCATGTTCAAGTAGACGGTACAGCGGGTTGCGGGAGAGTGGACCGCTGTAGATAGAGGGGGGAAGGTGATGGAGATGTTGGTGAAGATGACGGCGGTGTTGGTGAAGATCGCGGTGATGATGATGGCCACCGGCAGCGCTCCGGTGCCACCGGAAGCAAGGGGGAGAGAGGCCCCCTTCTTCTTCTTCTTCCTTGACCTCCTCCCTAGATGGGAGAAGGGTTTCCCCTCTAGTCCTTGGCTCCCATGGCTTGGGAGGGGCGAGAGCCCCTCCGAGATTGGATCTATCTCTCTGTTTCTGCGTTCTCTCTTGGATCTGTTTCACCGTTTCGTGTATATATGGAGATCCGTAACTCCGATTGGCCAGAAACCTTCGCCGTGATTTTTTTCCGAATATTAGCTTTCTTGCGGCAAAAGAAGAGTGTCAACCGCCTTACGGTGGGCTCACAAGGGTAGGGGGCGCGCCCAAGGGGGGCAGGCGCGCCCCCCTGTCTTGTGACTACCTCGGGCACTGGTTCGCGTTGATTTTCCTTCCAAATTTTCCATATTTTCCAAAAATAAGCTCCGTCCGTTTTATCCCGTTTAGACTCCGTTTGATATGGATACTCTGCGAAACCAAAAACACGCAACAGACAGGAACTGGCACTGGGCACTGGATCAATATGTTAGTCCCAAAAATAGTATAAAAAGTTTTCCAAAAAGTATATTAAAGTTGAATAATATTGGCATGGAACAATCAAAAATTATAGATATGACAGAGACGTATCAATGACACAACATAAAAGTAAATCGATAGTCCCTTCGCAGAGGGAAGCAGTGATTTGCAGAGGTGCCAGAGCTCAAGTTTTTTAAAACAGAGGTAAATAATATTTTGAGACATGCACCTTTCTCATTCACTTCACGACTATCAGTTATCAATATCTTCCATGCTAAACACGCTAGTGGCGGTTCCCAAGAGGAAATGTAAAGGTTATGACCCCATTGGGAGTTTTTGTTTGATTACTTGTAAGCTCTTTCATTTTGCAGTTTGGGACTGGGCATCCCTATTACCGCCCTTTTCTCGTGCGATGGCGAGTGAATAAACACTCACCTGAGAATAACCCGCTTAGCATGGAAGATACCGACTACCTCCTATCGTTCCATGAACGATCCAGGCACACAAAAAGGATATTTATTTGAAGATTTTAGAGATGGCACATGCAAATTTACTTAGGATGGCAGGGTAATACCGCATATAGGTAGGTATGGTGGACTCATCTGGAATAACTTGGGTTTCAGGTTTTTGATGTACAAGCAGAGTTCCCACTTAGTATAGGAAAATGCTAGCAAATAGGTTGAGAAGCAGCCAGCTAGAGAGCAACAACGGTCATGAACATGCATTATGCATAGGTAACATTGGATACTAGCATGAGTAGGATATGAACACCATGAACATAAATATCATAGAGGCTATGTTGGTTTTGATTCAACTACATGCATAAACATGTGCCAACTCAAGCCACTCGAACATTCTGAGGAGGATACCATATCATCATACTACATCACAATCATTTTAATGCAATGTTGATATCCAAGATAAGTCATTATTCACTCCTAACTACTTATGCATGGCATGAGGAACTATAATCTCTAATTGTCATAGCAAACATGTTTTATCATAATAGGCTGAATCATGGATACTAGGTTAAACATATTTACAAAAACAGAACAAGTCGAGTTCATACCCATTTCTCTCTGCCACGGCCAATTCATCTAATATCGTCATTATTGCCTTTCACTTGTACGACCGAACGATTTGAAAATAATAATAGTGCAAGAGTGCCGAGGACTAAGTTGGACTCTGCAAACATTTTATTCAAGAGGAGAAGACAAGGTAATATGGGCTCTTTGTTAGATCAACAATAATGCAAATGAGAGCCACTCAACATTTTCATCATGGTCTTCTCCTTGGTATGACTCGATAGAAGAAAAAGAAATTTAGAAAAACACACTGAAATATTTTCGGAGTTTTTGGTTTTTCGAAAGGAAGCAAATGAAAAAGGGAAAATCAAAAACGAGAAAAACTATTTACACGGGAAAGCTCCCAACAAGTAAAAGAAAAAAAGGAAATCTTTTTGGTTTTATTTTTAGCACTACAACAATTCAAAGTAGGAAGAAAATTCAAAAAGAAGCAAGAAACATATTTTTGGTATTTTCTCAAAGCTTTTCAAACACACAAGAAGAAAGCAAGAAAAATAATTTAAGCATGGATGATACAATGAAAAATTATGGACACCGACAACTGGAATGGAATGTGTGAACATGAATGTAATGTTGGTGGGAATACGTACTCCCCAAGCTTAGGCTTTTGGCCTAGCTTGGTAATCACCAATCGTAGAAGCCATGAGGTCCTATATTGAAGTGCTGGGAAGCAGGCACCATAGGTTCCCACTACTGAGGCTCCGCCTGTGCCGCCGCCAGGTTGTTCCGGTAAGCGACAATGTCCTCAGGCATAATCCTGTATCTGTTCCTGGCAACATAATCAAACAAAGTAGGTGCAGGCAAGGGAATAATATCACGAGTTGTCTCACTGTAAACTAAATTGTAAGGCAAGTCAATATTAGGGTAATCAGTAGCAAGAAACTGATGGTC
Source organism: Triticum dicoccoides (assembly GCF_002162155.2). Classification (NCBI taxonomy): domain Eukaryota; kingdom Viridiplantae; phylum Streptophyta; class Magnoliopsida; order Poales; family Poaceae; genus Triticum; species Triticum dicoccoides. Next base: position 757,954,625 of record NC_041393.1, on the reverse strand, counting down.
CTTCATAGCTGCTCTTTCTAGATAAACCTTAGTCAAGGGGTGATCATGCTGGTGTATCTGCACATTGAAGTGAGTCGCCAATCGAGTAGTGTAAATGCCCCCATGTATTTTACCCTTGAATCTGTTAAGGTGAAGGCAACATGCCACAATAGTGCGCGACGCAAAACAGAAAAGTCTGAGGCGCTAAATGAACCCACCTTCTCTCTCGCTAGAAAGCACTTTGCAATAAACAAGGCAAAATAATGCACGGTAGGAAACTGCATGCTAACGGCAGTGGTACCCAATACTCCTCTCTCATCCCCCACTATCAGAGTATGGTAAGAACCATCAAACTCTGAGGGCCTAGGCTCTACTAAACCCACATCAGAAGGAAGCATGCATATGTCACAAAATTCAATAAGTGGGATCTGGCGGTGTTCAGCAACTCAGGGGGATTATTCCTAGGATGAAAATGAAAGTTTTGCACAAAGGAATTTGTGAGGAGATGATACTGTTCGCATTCGGCTGCGATGAAGACGGTGAGTCCGACATTAGCAGCATATTGGTCGAACTCTTGGAGGATTTCGGCATCTTCCATGAATGCATTGTGCGGCCACTCGCATGGCCGTAGCTCCGCCAACCTCGGGGTATGGAGATCATTGTTGGATGGCTGCCCAATAGCCCCTTTGGAGTTCTTCTTGGAATCAAACTTCCTACAGAAACTCGTGCTTTTCTGATGAACAAAATTCTGAAATTTTTAGTCCACAAATTTTTTCTCAACAAAACTTCACAAAATTGATAGCAACTACTCATAGGGATGTATAGAGGCCATAGAAAGCATTCAAACTACTTAGAACTCAAAGAATTCAACATGCAAGCTCATCTACAATAGCACCAAGAGTAGCTAATTATTCTAAATACAAACCACTAAGGCAAATAGTAATTTGACACATGGAGGAGTCACATACCAAGCAACAAATCCCCGAAACAGTTTCGGAAACGGAGCTTCGAGCAAAGAGATCAAAATCAGTGGTTTCAGAAGCAAGAACACGAGTGAGAGAGAGTGATAGTGATTTTTTTCTGGGTGAATGGAGTGATGTGGGAAGAAGTAAGTGAGGGGCCCACTTGGGGACCACAACCCACCAGGGCACGCCTGGGGGTCCTGGCGCCCAAGTGGGTTGTGCCCACCTGATGCACCTCCCTCTGATATTATTTGTACCAAAAATTCAGAAATATTCAGAAAAAAATCTTATCAGATTTTGAGAGCATTCTGAGAACTTTTATATTGGGTCATTTTTTTATTGCACAGAAAACTTAGAAAACAGACAAAGCATAGCATTTTATTTTATTTAACTAAGAAAAATAGAAAACAAAAGGTAGGGACAGAAGGTAGTGCCCACTAAATTCATCAACTTCATACCTCTCAAAAATGATCCATTAATAAGGTTGCTCAAGTCTTATTAACAACCACTTTCAATTAGCATGAAACCGAAGAACTTTCATAAATCACTAAGTTACCTCAATGGGGATATGAATGTCCCCAACAATAAGCATTTCATATTTCTTTTTAACAGTAGGTAGAGGTAGTTGAAAACTTCCAATAGTGATTGTCGGAGATTTTTCAATAACATTAATACCATTCACTTGGAATTGTTTCTTCGGAAAGTGCACCGTGTGCACATTACCATTGATATGAAAAGTGACCTTGCTTTTATTGCAATCAATAACTGCCCCTGCAGTATTCAAGAAGGGTCTACCAAGGATAATCGACATTTTGTCGTCTTCGGGCATCTCAAGTATAACAAAGTCAGTCAAAATAATAACATTAGCAACAACAACGGGCACATCCTCACAAATGTCGATAGGTATGGCATTTAATTTGTCAGCCATTTGCAAAGATATTTCAGTAGGTGTGAGTTTATTCAAATCAAGTCTTTTATATAAAGAGAAAGGCATAACACTAACACCAGCTCCCAAATCACATAAAGCAGTTTTCACATAATTTCTTTTGATGGAGCAAGGTATAGTTGGTATTCCCGGATCTCCAAGTTTTTTAGGTACTCCATCTTTAAAAGTATAATTAACAAGCATAGTGGAGATTTCAGCTTCCGGTATTTTTCTCTTATTGGTGATGATGTCTTTCATATACTTTGCATAAGGAGGCATTTTCAAGATATCAGTTAAGCGAGTTCACAGAAAAACTGGCCTCAACATTTCAGCAAAGCGTTCAAATTCTTCATCATCTTTCTTTTTAGTTGAATTAGGTGGAAAGGGCATAGGCTTTTGAACCCATGGTTCTCTTTCCTTTCCATGCTTTCTAGCAACAAAGTCTCTTTTCTCATATCTTTTATTCTTAGGTTGTGGGTTATCAAGATCAACAGTTGGTTCTATCTCAACATCATTATCTCGTTATTTATCATTTGGTTGAGCGTCTTCATGAACCTCATCATTATCTTTTTCATTATCAGAAGGTGAGTGTTCATTACCAGATTGAGTTTCAACATCAGAGATAGAAACTTCATTATCATTATCAAGAGGTTTTTCTATTTCAGGTTCACTAGAAGCAGGCAAAGTCCTATTATTTTTCTTATTTTTTATTTTTAAAAGGACTAGGTATAGTGGTGTTGTTTCTTTCTGAATCCTATTCAATTCTCTTTGGGTGTCCCTCGGGATAAAGTGGTTCCTGAGTCACTTTACCTCCTCTAGTTGCTACTCTAATAGCAAAGTCACTTATATTATTGTTCATTTCATCAAGTAGCTCTCTTTGAGATTTAGCAACTTGTTCTAATTGAGTTTGAACCATAGAGGCATGCTTTCCTACACCTCTAACATCATTTGAGATTCTAAATAACAAGTCACTTAAGCGAGCAATCATATCAGAGTTGTATCTCAATTGTTTCATAACATTTGCATTGAAGTGATCTTGCTTTCTAATGTAATTATCAAACTCATAAAGGCATTGACTAGGATGTTTTATGAGAATCATCACTATCATTGAATTTCATTAAAGATTTTACCTCTACCACCTTAGGTGGTGGTGGTGCTTCAAGCCCATGTATTTCTTCAATAGGAGGTAATTTTTTAACATCCTCGACCTTAATACCTTTTTCCTTCATAGATTTCTTTGCCTCTTGCATATCTTCAGGACTGAGATATAAGATACCCCTCTTCTCCAGAGTGGGTTCAATAAGTGTTTCAGGAGGAGTCCAATCATCATAAATTTTCAATATGTTATTCAGTAATTCCTCAGGTTCCCCAATAGTTCATTCCCTAAAAACACAACCAGCACAACTATCTAGGAAATCCCTAGAAGCATCGGTTAGTCCATTATAGAAGATATCAAGTATTTCATTTTTCTTAAGAGGATGGTCAGGCAAATCATTAAGCAATTGGAGAAGCCTCCCCCAAGCTTGTGGGAGACTCTCTTCTTCAATTTGCACAAAGTTAAATATTTCCTGCAAGGCAGCTTGTTTCTTATGAGCAGGGAATATTTTTCAGTGAAGTAATAGATCATATCCTGGGGACTACGCACACAATCAGGAGCAAGAGTATTGTACCAAGCTTTAGCATCACCCTTTAATGAGAACGGAAATAACTTGAGAATATAGTAATAGCGAATCTTCTCATCGTGAGCAAAAGGGTAGCTATATCATTCAATTTAGTAAGATGTGCCACAACAGCTTCAGTTTCATAACCATGGAAAGGATCAGATTCAACCAAAGTGATTAACTCTAGGTCGACAGAGAATTCATAATCCTTATCATTAGTAAAAATAGGTGAAGTAGCAAACTGAGGATCACATTTCATTTTAGCATTCAGTGATCTTTCTTTATACTTGCATAATAATTTCTCTAGATCATCTCTATCCTTACAAGCAAGAATATCTCTAGTTGCCTCCTCACTCATAGTATAACCTTCCGGTACTTTTGGCAATTCATATCTAGAAGGACTAGTTCTAGTAGGTGTTTCAAGATTTTCAGTTTCAAGTTCATCATCAGATTCAGCAATAGCATGTTGTCTTACTCTAGCAATTTGTTCATCAAGAAATTCACCTAGTGGCACATCATCATCAAGTAAGGTACTAGCATCATCGTGAGTAGCATTCATAGCAGAAGTACCATCATCAACAACTTGCGACATATCAAAATTAATAGCATGTTGTGGTGTTGCAAGTTTACTTATAACAGAAGGTGAATCTAAAGCCGAGCTGGATGGCATTTCCTGACCTCCCCTCGTCTTAGAGGGAAAATCTTAGCTTAGCATCCTTCAGATTCTTCATAGTGATAATATGATAATAATCCCAAGTGACTCAACAAATATAGCTATACTCCCCGGCAACGGCGCCAGAAAAAGGTCTTGATAACCCACAAGTATAGGGGATCGCAATAGTTATCGAGGGTAGAGTATTCAACCTAAATTTACTAGTCGTCAACCCGTGCTGCTGCACGGTCCAGAAATTTTAATAGATATAACAAAGCTTTGAAAAATTAGAATTTCAAACCTAACTTGAATATGTTTCTATAGGTTATTATTATTACACATGCACATCGGGTCTAATGAAGTTACATTGCATTGATTATGTTATGGTTAGATTGTTTTGGTCCAATACTATCGTTGGGTGATGGTGAACCACCTCAGATTTATAGAAGATATGTGGAAATATGGATGTATAGGGGTATATGTATTATGTTGCTAGAAAACACGGTTACAAATGCAAAAGTTATTGCATGTATCATATACTCGTGAACTATAAATCTCTAAAAGGTATTAAAGATCAAGTGCCCTCTTACTCAACCAAAAAAAGGCATACATATTTTTTTGCCACATAAGCATGGTAGAATATTATAGACTTTGTTTCTATACAAAATAATGGGAACATGCATGCACGGCTTTCTATCAAACATATATGACATCCTAACAAATTGAAGTTGTATACTATAAGCACCATAGATTATTCAGATTAGAAATTCTTGTCTATACCAATAAATTCTTGAAAATCAATGTATTTTGCATGACCCTTGAAATTTTAAATTTTATATCCATACTATACATATCACTATGCTTTCCGTCTGCTATAGGTTTCTGATGGGCAGCGTACCAATTAGGACAGCAACACGATCTACTTTAGAGCACCATCGGTATACCTCCTAATACGCTTCATCGACCATTATCATCATTAGATTGCAATTTTCTCAGAGCTTCAAGCCAAGAAGAATAGTTACATGATGGATTTGCTAGTTGGCCTTTTGAGCGATTTTTTTTCAACCGGCAGAACAATTTCTGTACCTACTATCCTTAAAAGGAACAGATGGTGCTTCTCTTCTTTTGTCTTACCAACATGATGTGTGAGATGTTTTTTTTGTGGACGGAATGATCTATATGTTATGTATAGGTTTCAGCGGCCTGGGGTCGACGGAGAGACATTTTTCCTTCTTTTTTGCGTGAATTGTTTTCCTTTTTTAATTGGGAAAATATTTTGTTGACCAAATTTTAAGGGTCATCAAACAGATCTATTTTTTCTTTCTTTTATGGAATTTTATGGAAGGAGGCTATCATTTTTTAAGAAACCGTTGAAGCTTTCCTTTTGTTTCACGCCAACATTAAATGTGTTACATGCAATCTGGTATTTCTTTTTTTCTGAAGTTATTTCTTTCCTTCTCATCCGTGGAGCTTTATATGGAAGTATGTTTTTAAGGAAGGAGGCTCTCCTTAAAAAGGAACCGTGGATGTTTTCCATGTTTTGTTTCACCAGCGTGAAAGTTGAACGCGTCAGATTCATTCGGTTTATGTTTTCCTTTTCAACTGTGGAGTTTTTACAGAAGGAAGCTAAAACTTTTGAAAGAATTGAGTATGCTTTCCTTGTTTACTCAAGAAAAAAAAACAGGATGCTTTCCTTGTTTTGTTTGACAAATGTTGAATATCTCCGTCTACAAAACAATGTTGAACGTGTCAGATGTTTTTTATGGGACCACCTGTGTTACGTAAGTTCTCCTTTTATCTTAGACGTAAATTCTATAATCCAACGGTGTAATTATTTTTGATGATGTGGATTAATGAGAAGGCTTAAAAAGTGCCTCCAATTAGTAAATATAAGATAGATACGACACAAGGGGAGCCAAAGAATATTTGAAGGTATTAGCAGCTGAGTTGTCAATTCAACCACACCTGGAGATTAATTATCTCAACAAAGTGATAAGTAGCACAGTAATATGATAGTTTTGCTGATAGTAGTAGCAGCAATGGTAACGGTAAGAGTGATAGCAATTAATATTGTAGCAGTAACGATAGCAGTAGCAACAGTAGTAACTTAGCAAGAACAATATAAGACAAATATGTAGGCATTGGATCGGTGACTCGTTGGATGATATTCATCATGAGACAGTTATAACCTAGGGCGATACATCACTAGCTCCAGTCATGATGCACCCAACATTAGCTACACACAACGCATCAGCATGACAGTAGTGCTCTCAAATTCTGGCGCTATTTCAAAAGGTGATGACACAACATAAAAGTAAATAGATAGTCCCTTCACAGAGGGAAGCAGTGATTTGCAGAGGTGCCAGAGCTCAAGTTTTTTAAAACAGAGGTAATGATATTTTGAGACATGCACCCTTCTCATTCACTTCACGACTATCAGTTATCAATATCTTCCATGCTAAACACGCTAGTGGCGGTTTCCAGAAGGAAATGTAAAGGTTATGACCCCATTGGGAGTTTTTGTTTGATTATTTGTAAGCTCTTTTATTTTTACAGTTTAGGACTGAGCATCCCTATTACCGCCCTTTTCTTGTGCGATGGCGAGTGAATAAACACTCGACCTGAGAATAACCCGCTTAGCATGGAAGATACCGACTACCTCCTATCGTTCCATGAACGATCCAGGCACACAAAAAGGATATCTATTTGAAGTTTTTAGAGATGGCACATGCAAATTTACTTAGGATGGCAGGGTAATACCGCATATAGGTAGGTATGGTGGACTCATCTGGAATAACTTGGGTTTCAGGTTTTTGATGTACAAGCAGAGTTCCCACTTAGTATAGGCAAAGGCTAGCAAATAGGTTGAGAAGCGGCCAGCTAGAGAGCAACAACGGTCATGAACATGCATTATGCATAAGTAACATTGGATAGTAGCATGAGTAGGATATGAACACCATGAACATAAATACCATAGAGGCTATGTTGGTTTTGATTCAACTACATGCATAAACATGTGCCAACTCAAGCCACTCGAACATTCTGAGGAGGATACCATATCATCATACTACATCACAATCATTTTAATGCAATGTTGATATCCAAGATAAGTCATTATTCACTCCTAACTACTTATGCATGGCATGAGGAACTATAATCTCTAATTGTCATTGCAAACATGTTTGATCATAATAGGCTGAATCATGGATACTAGGTTAAACATATTTACAAAAACAGAACAAGTCGAGTTCATACCCGTTTCTCTCTGCCACGGCCAATTCATCTAATATCGTCATTATTGCCTTTCACTTACACGACCGAACGATTTGAAAATAATAATAGTGCAAGAGTGCCGAGGACTAAGCTGGAATCTGCAAACATTTTATTCAAAAGGAGAAGACAAGGTAATATGGGCTCTTTGTTAGATCAAAAATAATGCAAATGAGAGCCACTCAACATTTTCATCGTGGTCTTCTCCCTTGTATGACTCGATAGAAGAAAAAGAAATTTAGAAAAACACACTGAAATATTTTTGGAGTTTTTGGTTTTTCGAAAGCAAGCAAATGAAATATTTTCGGAGTTTTTGGTTTTTTGAAAGCAAGCAAATATTTTCGGAGGCCGGCATTAGCAGCATATTAGTTGAACTCTTGGAGGATTTCGGCCTCTTCCATGAACGCATTGTGCGGCCACTCGCATGGCCGTAGCTCCGCCAACCTCGGGGTATGGAGATCATTGTCGGATGACTGCCCAAACCCCCTTGGAGTTCTTCTTGGAAGCAAACTTCCTACAGAAACTCATCCTTTTCCTATGAACAAAATTCTGAAATTTTTAGTCCACAATTTTTTTCTCAACAAAACTTCACAAAAGTGATAGTAACTACTCATAGGGATGTATAGAGGCCATAGAAAGCATTCAAACTACTTAGAACTCTAAGAATTCAACATGCAGGCTCATCTACAGCAGCACCAAGAGTAGCTAATTATTCTAAATACAAACCACTAAGGCAAAAACTAATTGGACACTGGAGGAGTCACATACCAAGCAACAAATCCCCGAAAGAGTTTCGGAAATGGAGCTTCGAGCAAAGAGATCCAAATCCGTGGTCTCGGGAGCAAGAACACGAGAGAGAGAGAGAGAGTGATAGTGATTTTTTTCTAGGTGAATGGAGTGATGTGGGAAGAACTAAGTGAGGAGGCCCACTTGGGGACCACAACCCACCAGGGCACGCCTGGGGGTACTGGCGCGCCCAGGTGGGTTGTGCCCACCTGATGCACCTCCCTCTGATACTATTTGCACCAGAAATTCAAAAATATTCAGAAAAAAAATCTTATTAGATTTTCAGAGCATTCTGAGAACTTTTATATTGGGTCATTTTTTTTATTGCACAGAAAACTCTGAAAACAGATAAAGCATAGCATTTTATTTTATTTAACTAAGAAAAACAAAAAACAAAAGGGTAGAGACAGAAGGTAGTGCTCACTAAATTCATCAACTTCATACCTCTCAAAAATGATCCATTAATAAGGTTGCTCAAGTCTTATTAACAACAACTTTCGATTAGCATGAAACCGAAGAACTTTCGTAAATCACTAAGTTACCTCAATGGGGATATGAATGTCCCCAATAATAAGCATTTCATATTTCTTTTTAACAGTAGGTAGAGGTAATTGAGAACTTCCAATAGTGATTGTCGGAGATTTTTCAATAACATTAATATCATTCACTTGGAATCGTTTCTTCGGAAAGTGCACCGTATGCTCATTACCATTGATATGAAAAGTGACCTTGGTTTTATTGCAATCAATAACAGCCCCTGCAGTATTCAAGAAGGGTCTACCAAGGATAATCGACATGTTGTCGTCTTCGGGCATCTCAAGTATAACAAAGTCAGTCAAAATAATAACATTAGCAACAACAACGGGCACATCCTCACAAATGTCGATAGGTATGGCAGTTGATTTGTCAGTCATTTGCAAAGATATTTCAGTAGGTGTGAGTTTATTCAAATCAAGTCTTTTATATAAAGAGAAAGGCATAACACTAACACCAGCTCCCAAATCACATAAAGCAGTTTTCGCGGCGGGAAGCAGGAGGTGGCCCGGCGCGTGCCGGCATGCGGAGACCACGCGCGCGGCATCCTACTGGCGTGGGGAGGAAGACGCCCCTGCCCCTGGTGGGCTGGGCTGTCTTATCGGGCCGCCAGCTGACCAGGTAAGTGGGCTGCCAGGTACAGTGCCCTCTCTCTCTCTTTCCTATTTTCTGTTTTTTTCTGTAATCTTTGTTGCTTTTCTAAAAATACCTAAACACTTCCAAAAATCATGAAACTAATCATCGCTAGTGTTTAGAATATATCCAACAGTAAACATTTTAGTTCATGATTATTTGAGCATTTAAAACATTTTATAGCATTTAAATGCCCAAATGCAATTAACATATGATTTACTTCAGTGACCCTCTGTTGTCCTAGAAAAGTGTGCACCATTTTTGTCAGAGATTCTAGACCAAGGCAAAGATGATGAACATTTTATAAGGGCATTTTGGGTTCAATGAAAATGATTTTATTTGGACCCTAATTGAATTTCATTTGCTGCTAGGGTTTATCAGCCCCCATTTCAAATTTCATAGATTTCATCCATGATGCATGGAAGCTAATGCAAAGACAGGCAAGACCTGAACTGGGGCTGTGACAACTCACCCCCACTAAACAAGAATCTCGTCCCGAGATTCAAGCGTAGGGTAAGATGAAGGGGGAACGTAAACTAACATAACCTTCACGATCCAGGTTGCACTTCATAAGAACGTTGATTCGATCACCCTCATTATCTCGATGTCTTGCTCTGAGAACTCCAACTAACATGACAACGGGAGGAAAGAAAAGAAAACTCTAGAAGGATCGATCTTCTTGAAGATCGAACAACTCAGGATCAACTCACGGAGTGATACGTTGAAACATCTCTCGAGCTGAGACACGGAGCATACAACTAGAGGGATGGAGTGGAACAGATGGCGAAGGTTCACTAGGTAGGCAACAATCCCACACTTAAGAGGGTGGTGAATGGTTATCAATGTAGTGAGGATTGGAGTTGCCATGATACCATAACGAGACACCTTAGAGAAGGGTGACTCGTAGAGTTATCCCTTAAGTGGCAAAAAGAATTACTTCTGATATAGAGATCACTGAGACTCTCTATACCAGCATAAGGCAAATCTCGAGCGATCGATTGGAGGCGTTCGGTAGAATGGCATACTCTGACTAGTATGGATGATGTGGATTACCTGTTGAAGACAACGCAATGGATGATTTTGCTTATCATCGGAGATGGACGGAACCCATGGTAGGATGGCACAATGGCGGTGCAAGCTGGGAACAAAAATGCAAATGTTGGAAATGATTCTGGTAACTGGGGAGGAGCCCATCAGTAGAGAGTGATTCCACTGTCTGAATGGCTATAGCATAACCGAAGAAAACTAGGAGCAATACCAATTAATGCCGACGATAAAACCTAGAGCTTGCGCGTGCTCTCAAGAACTTGAGAATTTCCATATTCATCAAGGTTTTACCAATATCCGTGTCAAGGATCCTGGCAACACAACATACTAACATGATGAATACCGGTGGAGGATGCAGATGCAAAGGAAGATAACACTTTCTTAGATTTCACCTTAGCAATGACAAGGAAACAAAATCTGGATGATCGACCGAGAGACATTTAGCACTCCGCTTCTAATGTTCTCCTTAATGTACTAGGTACAACGATCATGCTTAAAGCATTAACATAGTCATCAAGTAAAGGTCGGACTTCGGGAGCTCAAGAATCCATAAGGGTCAACTTCTAGAATAAGCCATGCGAGATCCTCATGGGGAGTGACCAAATGGCTTAATCAAGATACTACAATAATAGTGCTTCCAGCTAGGTGCGTCCACTTCACTAGAACCTATATCGTAGTTCTTGGAAGAAGTTCCAACCATCACACCTGCCTGAGATTCAGATCTAGTTGGTAACAGGATACCACAGACAGCATGTCTGAAAAAGAAAGTTGGCAACACAAACCGACGAGATGATGTTGCGGGATTCTCGGGAAATGAACTACAATAGCAAGCTCCAAAACATGAGTCGTTTCTGCTACATACATGTGAACACGCTGTCGTAGACAAGCATGACCACGTAGTAGTCTTATAATAAAACACTACCGAGTTCAGGTGGGGAACCATCAACAAGGGTATCGAAGTCCTTGCATAAGTCTTGCTCTTAAGAAGAGACTTCTTCTCCTTGAACAAATCAATCAGTGGCTTGGTGTGCTAGGGATACATATAGAATGGAGATGATGAGTCTATCAGACCATAGAATACTTTGCACGTACATGACTGACTTGGGATGATTCCAAAGAAAACAAAAACAATCTTTCTCGAACTCACGGTGGCAACTTGCGTCATGTGCACGTGAACCAGAGGAAGTCACTCCTTTCAGCTGAACATATGCTTCATGAATGGAACATGAAGATAATGCTTATAAAAGTTTCCAATACTAGCTGGATGTTCAACACAGATCATGGAGGAGATAACAATGTTGCTGATGAGCTCAACAACAATTCATCCAGGTTTCCATATAAGTGGAATTCCACAATTATGTGAACAAGGTGATAGCATTGGTCAGACCCAAAAGATATAATGGTGTATGCTCGAGAAAACAATCACGAGTAAGACAACATTACGAATATCATTGGTTATGACTTGATTTGATGATAGCCCATACGCAAATCAAGGATTTGGTAAGATGATAGGTCCATTAACTGATCACGAGGGTCAATCGATGAAAACACCATCTTTCTTCAACACACATACAAGATATCCCATAAAATGAACAAAGTCGGACAAGCCTTTATCTTCCAACTCTCCAAGTTGTTGTTTAGCTTAACCAACTAGCTCAGGGGTATCCAACACAGATTCTGGAAAAAGGGTGGTTTAGAAAACCAACTTGATCACGAGCTCAGCATAGCGGTCAGGTGACAACCTGGTAATACTTCCGAGAAGATACTCGGAAAATCACGAACCACGTTACTAAGCTCGAGACCAATCTTGCTTTTCAGGGCAAGACGATATGATCAAAAGAGCGAGGGATTGACACAATCCTAACTCATTGATAGAAGAGTACACCGAAAATAAGGACTAGGTAGCACGGTCAACCTTAGGGTGATGATTCAATAATCAACTCACTAAGAATGATTATTGTCCATTTAACTACCAAGCAACGGAGTTGCTAGGAGTATTGATTTCACACACCACGATTCACTTGTCGGCATTCCGGTTACAATAACACGGAAATCGAGGAATGAACAATGATGGCAAGAAGTATCACTGCGTCAAGAATTCATAAGAGATAGTGCAAATCTCATGACGATCCTGACGTAAAGAGGGTAACACTTCAGAGTAGAACAGATCAAAAGCTTGATTGCATTTTGATCTATGGAATACAACTGCTTTGACCCAATCCTGGATATGGATGAGGTACTGGAGTTTGTTTCTCCTAGTCATTCCAGAATAGAATGACTTGACGGACCACAAGAGTAATAGGCATCGATGAACGAATGCACGCATTCTCTTGACTATAAATTGATAGGCGAGGTCAGAAGACAACTAAAGAGGGACAACCCAAAAGAACATATGATTTTCTGAGTTGTGGATGCATGGACTAGCATGTCGAACGAGTTCAACATATTTCTTCCGGATAACCCATGCAGAAAGGTTGAACTGGCAGAGTCACAATATAGAATGGAGAACTCATCGAGAGCACTCCTGTTGTGATCTTTTGATCCAACAGACTTCCGCCATAAGTGGTTCATAGTATTTGGAAGAAGGAATACCACGGACCTCGAGGACTAATGCAAAGGTTACTAATAACCTAAAGGAATGAGCAAACACTACCAACATGAAGTAAGTAGGGTGAATCTCGGGTTCAAAACCCCAGGAATAGAATACCTACTAACTAAATTGCATCATGAGATGCTTTCGGGAATGATGGCCAGAATCATCACACTGGGACACAGAACATGGCTAGATTACTAGGTGATACTCTAGATATCTAGGGTCATAATAATAGCTCCAACATATACGTCGAGGCAATAGAGTACCTCAACTCACCGTTTAGTGTGGTTAAACTGGCCCAAAAAGACATCGGAAACGGAAAGGAGGGATTTGCAAATACACTAGACTATTTAGAAACCTAGGATGACTCGGACAGCATAACGGCTGTAAATGCTCAAAAGATTTGAGACATCCTGCAAAATGGTGGCGTAACCACTCGATCATCACAATATCAAGATTCTGAGGCCAGCTATGAATCCATGGAAGTAGTAGGAACCGAACTGGGGCTTGAATCCATCAATCCTGTAAGTCTACGGATTAGTAACACGTTATCCTGATAGAAAGAAGAGAAAGCCTAGTTCCTTAACCCCGTAGGAAAGATAAGATGACTCAGATCAGAAGGGCATAAGGTATAAGGAGTAAAAAGAGCCTTACATTCCTACCCACAATCAATTCCCTTATATAACTAAAGAATTTCTAGACTCAACTTTGAACAGTTTGGCTTGGTAATCCTATAGGCAGTCAGGCTCTGATACCAACTCTGTCAGGACCCCGACTCAATGCCACACCAATCTAGCATGTAACACCTCATATCACTTTGCGGCCTCACGGACGGTATCCCCACGGGTGTCGCCTTAACAGGCCTGGGACCGTTTGCGCCTTTTGGAACACGTATATGATAGTGTCGCTAGCATCCATATGACAAGGATCCCGGGATGACATGGCTAGTCGTGAACCCAAAGTGGCACTAACTTACAGGGACAGGCATACATGACCCAGCAACGAATGTGTCGGTCATCAGCGAGTGAATCCGGGCTGTAGCAGCTGGGCTAATAGGACTCCGGAGATTCCGGGCTGTAGCAGGCTAGCAGGACTCTGGTAGACACCGTGTGACATTTCCCTGAAGGGATAAACACAGGAACAAAGAAGGACACATGTTGGCTAGCCCAAGTGTTCCGGAGCAGTAGCAAGCTACCAGGGCTCAGTGGAAGCACTAGGAGACATTTCCCAGTAAGAGGGGCAACCTGTTGGAAATATGCCCTAGAGGCAATAATAAAAGGATTATTATTATATTTCCTTCTTCATGATAATTGTCTTTTATTCATGCTATAATTGTATTATCCGGACATCGTAATACACGTGTGAATACATAGACCACAACATGTCCCTAGTGAGCCTCTAGTTGACTAGCTCGTTGATCAACAGATAGTCATGGTTTCCTGACTATGGACATTGGATGTTATTGATAACGAGATCACATCATTAGGAGAATGATGTGATGGACAAGACCCAATCCTAAGCATAGCACAAGATAGTGTAGTTCGTTTGCTAGAGCTTTTCCAATGTCAAGTATCTTTTCCTTAGAACATGAGATCGTGTAACTCCCGGATACCGTAGGAGTGCTTTGGGTGTACCAAACGTCACAACGTAACTGGGTGACTATAAAGGTATACTACGGGTATCTCCGAAAGTGTCTGTTGGGTTGACACGGATCGAGACTGGGATTTGTCACTCCGTATGACGGAGAGGTATCTCTGGGCCCACTCGGTAATGCATCATCATAATGAGCTCAAAGTGACCAAGTGTTTGGTCACGGGATCATGCATTACGGTACGAGTAATGTGACTTGTCGGTAACGAGATTGAACGAGGTATTGGGATACCGACGATCGAATCTCGGGCAAGTAACGTACTGATTGACAAAGGGAATTGTATACGGGGTTGCTTGAATCCTCGACATCGTGGTTCATCCGATGAGATCATCGAGGGGCATGTGGGAGCCAACATGGGTATCCAGATCCCGCTGTTGGTTATTGGCCGGAGAGCCGTCTCGGTCATGTCCACGTGTCTCATCGAGTGACGCAAGGGTTGTAGAGATATGAGTATGCAGTAACCCAAAAGTTGTTCAGAGTCCCGGATGAGATCCCGGATGTCACGGGGAGTTCCGGAATGGTCCGGAGGTGAAGAATTATATATGGGAAGTCGAGTTTCGGCCATCGGGAAAGTTTCGGGGGTCACCGGTATTGTATCGGGACCACCGGAAGGGTCCCGGGGGTCCATCGGGTGGGGCCGTCTATCCCGAAGGGCCCCATGGGAAGAAGTGGGGAGGGGAACCAGCCCCTGGTGGGCTGGTGCGCCCCCCCTTGGGCCCCCCTGCGCCTAGGGTTGGGAACCCTAGGGGAGGGGGCGCCTCCACTTGCCTTGGGGGGCACTCCACCCATTGGCCGCCGCCCCCCCTTGGGAGATCCCATCTCCAGGGCCGGCGCCCCCCCTCCCTTGGGGGCCTATATAAAGAGGGGGAGGGAGGGCAGCCGCACCGATGCCCCCGGCGCCTCCCTCTCCCACTCCACCACCTCCTTCTCCTCCTCCTCCGTAGAGGTTGGCGAAGCCCTGCCGGGATCCCTGCTGCATCCACCACCACGCCATCGTGCTGCTGGATCTCCATCAACCTCTCCTTCCCCCTTGCTGGATCAAGAAGGAGGAGACGTCTTCCCCAACCGTACGTGTGTTGAACGCGGAGGTGCCAACCGTTCGGCACTCGGTCATCGGTGATTTGGATCACGACGAGTACGACTCCCTCAACCCCGTTCTCTTGAACGCTTCCGCTCGTGATCTACAAATGTATGTAGATGCACTCCTATCACTCGTTGCTAGATGAACTCATAGATGGATCTTGGTGAAACCGTAGGAAAATTTTATTTTCTGCAACATTCCCCAACAGTGGTATCAGAGCCAGGTTTATGCGTAGTTCTCTTTGCACGAGTAGAACACAATTTGTTGTTGGCGTAGATGTTGTTAACTTTCTTGCCGCTACTAGTCTTATTTTGCTTCAGCGGTATTGTGGGATGAAGCGGCCCGGACCGACCTTACACGTACGCTTATGTGAGACAGGTTCCACCGACTGACATGCACTAGTTGCATAAGGTGGCTAGCGGGTGTCTGTCTCTCCCACTTTAGTTGGAGCGGATTCGATGAAAAGGGTCCTTATGAAGGGTAAATAGAAGTTGACAAATCACGTTGTGGCTTTTTCGTAGGTAAGAAAACGTTCTTGCTAGAACCCTATTGCAACCACGTAAAAGATGCAACAACAATTAGAGGACGTCTAACTTGTTTTTGAAGCAATTGTCTTGTGATGTGATATGGCCAAAAGTTGTGATGAATGATATATTGTGATGTATGAGATCATGTTCTTGTAATAGGAATCATGACTTGCATGTTGATGAGTATGACAACCGGCAGGAGCCATAGGAGTTGTCTTAATTATTGTATGACCTGCGTGTCAATGATTTAACGCCATGTAATTACTTTACTTTATTGCTAAACCGTTAGCTATAGTAGTAGAAGTAATAGTTGGCGAGCAACTTCATGGAGACACGATGATGGAGATCATGATGATGGAGATCATGGTGTCATGCCGGTGACAAGATGATCATGGAGCCCCAAGATGGAGATCAAAGGAGCTATATGATATTGGCCATATCATGTCACTATTATTTGATTGCATGTGATGTTTATCATGTTTTTGCATCTTGTTTGCTTAGAGCGACGGTAGTAAATAAGATGATCCCTCATAATAATTTCAAGAAAGTGTTCCCCCTAACTGTGCGCCGTTACGACAATTCGTTGTTTAGAAGCACCACGTGATGATCGGGTGTGATAGATTCTAACGTTCATATACAACGGGTGTAAGACAGATTTACACATGTGTTGACACACGAACACGTCACGTGTACCCTCGACGCCGGGGGTGATGCACCGCAGCTCACGTCGAAGGAGACCCGACCGACAGCGCGATACGCAAGACAGTCGGCGGGCGCTTTTGCAGACCCGAAACCCCGCGCACCCGGGAGGGACCCCGTCAGGGATTGCGGCGGCTATGGGCTGCCCTAGGTCGATTCGCTCGCCCCTAGAGCCTCGGGATTCGCAGCTCTCAAACACGAAGAACAGCGAAGAACGAGAGAGAAAAACGGTGGAAAGATAAAACGTAGACATGAAAAAGTAGTATATTGATTTGTTCGATTGTGTGTTGTTTCAATCGGCCGTCACCCCCAACATATATAAGAGGCGGCTGGACTTCCGTACAAGAAAAGGATTCATCTAGGCTTTCTTTACAAGAAAATTACATCAATTCACGTCCAAAACCCTAGTCAAATTCGGACTGGTTTTGTCCGAACTTTCCAAAACTGTTCGGTTTAAACTGACTGTACCTTGCGGGTCTTTTTTGTGGTGGTAAACGATCTCAGATGGAAACGAGCCCAAAAGCAATCTTGACCGTTTCGACGATACAAAAAACTTTCGTGTTGAACGTTTTCCGATTCGAGGCCATCTTGAATACTCCACGGGGTCATCTCTAATTTCGAGTCGGACTCGTTCATGTAGCTGACCGGACCGTTCGACTCTTGCAGCGTCTCTGCAGGTCAGATACTACATCGGATGATGATGACTCCAAAAGCAAAGTTGACCGTTTCGATGTTACGAACAACTCCCGTGTTGAACACTTTTTCATCCGAAGCCATCTAGATAAGTATTTGAGCCCATCTTCAGCATCTGGTCGGATTGGCCTCGACAATTTCTACTGTTCACGGCGGCAAGCTTTCCCGGCAAGGTTACTGATCACGGCGGCAAGCTCTCCCGGCAAGGTTACTGTTCACGGCGGCAAGCTCTCCCCCGGCAAGGTTACTGTTTATGGCGGCAAGCTTTCCCCGGCAAGGTTACTGTTCATGGCGGCAAGCTTTCCCCGGCAAGGTTACTGTTCATGCGGCAAGCTTTCCCCGGCAAGGTCTTTGAGGCAGTAAACGACCTCGAATGAAAATGTGCCCAAAAGCAAAGTTGACCGTTTTGACGAGACGAAAAACTTTCGTGTTGAATGTTTTCCGATTCGAGGCCATCTCCATTGCATTCTGCATTGTGCCAAAATCAGGTGTCAACACATGCCCCCCTGTTTTTCGGCAAAGCTTGCATGCCGAAAAATAATTTGCACCATGTTTGTTCTAAGGACGATGTCAACACTCCATCGGCCATTTATTTTCCTCAGGGCGATAATTATGTATCGGCCACGTTTGTGCTAAGGGCGATAGTCATATATCGGCCATTGCCTACTCAGGCTTCCTGCCACACACTCGGGTGGTACTTCTTCAAATATTTCCCGTTGAGAGCTCGGGGTAACAATGCCCCTTGTATTGATTCCACCAAATATGAATTTCCGGGAACAACCCTTGTAATTCTAAAAGGACCTTCCCAACTCGGAGACCACTTCCCGAATTTCCTATCTCTTGAACCAATCGGCAGAATCACCTTCCAGACGAGATCACCAACTTGAAAATTCTTCAACTTAACTTTCTTATTGTAAGCTCTTGCAACCCTCAATTTGTCTCTCTCTATGGACTTCAAAGCAACCAAACGTTTATCGGCAACTTCATCAATATTGTCCATCATCAAGTTATAGAAGTCTACTGCCGATAAATCATTTTGTTTGGCTATTCTCAAAGCATTCAGATTTACTTCCACTGGTAAAACAGCCTCTTGGCCATATACAAGCTCATATGGAGTCACCTTGGTAGCACCATGCCTTGAAATTCTATGTGCCCACAAAGCTTCAGACAACAACTCATGCCATCTCCTCGGATTATCCTCAATCCTCTTCTTGATGAGCTTGATTAAAATTTTATTGCTAGACTCAGCTTGTCCATTAGCTTGGGCATAATACGGAGAGGAATTGAGCAACTTTATGTTATAAGATTCGGCAAACTCTCTAACTTGGTGTGACATGAAAGATGAACCTTGATCCGTAGTTAACGTTTGAGGAATACCGAATCTATGAATAATGTGCTCGGTTATGAATTGAATTACCTCCGTATGTGTCATGTTCTTGAGAGGTACTGCTTCAGACCATTTAGTGAAATAATCAGTTGCCACCAATACGAACCGATGCCCTTTTGAAGAAGACGGGTGGATTTGTCCAATGAAATCTAAACCCCAACCTCTGAAAGGCCATGGTTTGATAATAGGATGTAACATAGCAGCAGGAGCCAATTGAATATCACCAAACTTTTGACAAGCTTCACATCCTTTATAATATCTGAAGCAATCATTAATCATAGTCGGCCAATAAAACCCAGCACATCACAATAACCATTTCATCTTGGGAGCCAACTGGTGAGTGCCACAAATACCTTCATGTACTTCCCCCATAGCAACTCTTGCCTGGTCCTCATCCAAACACTTTAGAAGAACATCATCGACTGTTCGGCGATAAAGACCATCATCTCTCATTGTATACTTAAAAGCCATACGCCGAACAGCGCTGTCCACCCTTTCACTCGGATTGCACAAGTAATCAACAATGGGCTTTCTCCAGTCGGAATTATCACCTGCACTAGATTTTTTGTTAATGGCCGAATCAGTGTGTTCAGGTTCGGCCTCTCCCATATTGGCAAGACAAGACATCGGTCTTTGAGAGATATGAAACATGCCACGATCAACATGATATCCAGATGCTTGTTGTGCCAACTCATTTGCTTTCCAGTTGTCATGTCTAGATATATGTGCAATGCTAAAACAATCCAAAGTAGAAATTATATCTAGACATTTATCAAGATAAACATTAAGTGATTCGTCCAAACACTGAAAGACTCTGGATATTTGCTGCACCACTAGCAACGAATCACCGTAAGCCTCAATATGTGTAACACCTATAGCAAGTAGCATCTCTCTAACTGAATAACAATGCTTCATATTCGGCTTGATTGTTTGTGCAAAAATATTCTAAGCGGCATGAGGCTTCAAAAACAGCACCATGAGGAGATACATAAACAATACCAACACCTTGGCCATTGCTACAAACTGAACCATCAAAGTACAATCTCCATGGCACTAATGAAACAAGGTTTATATCAACATCATGCTTGTCATTAATCCGATGTTCAACAATGAAATTAGCAACAATTTGGCCTTTCATGGATTTTATAGATTCATAAGCCAAATCGTATTCAATCAAAGCATAAGCCCACTTGCCAATTCTACCACTAAGAATTGGCCTATGCAACATGTACTTAATGACATCGGTTTGACAAGCTACTACACAAGCACTCGGCACTAGGTAATGTCTCAATTTTGTGCAAGCATAATATAAGCATAGACATAGTTTTTCAATAGATGTATACCTTGCCTCGGCGTCCAATAAGCGTCTGCTCAAATACGTAATGGCATGCTCTTTTCCTTCGGTATCTTGAGTCAAAACAGCACCAATAACACCTTCCTCTGCTGCGATATAAAGCTTAAAAGGCTCTCTATGCTTGGGTGCTTTCATTACCGGAGGAGTGCACAAATAATTCTTGATCATATCAAAGGCTTCTTGCTGTTTTGCCCCCCAAGTGAAATTAGCATCATTCTTTAACCGAAGGATAGGAGTAAATGCATCAACTTTCCCTGACAGATTGACTATGAACCTTCTCAAATAATTGACCTTGCCAAGGAACTTTTTCATATCTCCCTTGCATGTTGGAGCCTCCACTTTCTGTATGGCCTCTATCTTTTTGGGATCAATTTCGATGCCATCTTCATGAATAATGAAACCCAAAAATTTGCCAGCTGACACGCCGAATGCACATTTCAAAGGATTCATCTTTAGTCCATACCTTTTCATTCTCTCAAAAGCTAAACGCAAATCGGCCAAGTGAGATTCAAAAGCATCCGATTTGACAACAATATCATCAATATAAACTTCAAGTATGATACCGAGCAAATCATGAAAAATCAAATTCATAGCTCTTTGATACGTGGCTCCAGCATTTTTTAATCCGAATGTCATCATTGTCCACTCAAATAAACCAAGGAAACCAGGACATCGGAAAGCTGTTTTGTACATGTCCTCTTCAGCCATAAAAATTTGATTGTATCCGGCATTACCATCTAGAAAGCTAATAACCTTATGTCCAGAAGCATCATTAATAAGAATATCGGCTATTGGCATGGGATACTCATCTTTGGGTGTAGCCCTATTCAAATCTCTGAAGTCAATGCACACCTCAACTTGCCGGATCCTTTCTTCTCCACTGGGACAATGTTAGAAATCCACTCGGCATACCTGCAAGGTCGAATGAAATTAGCTTCAAGCAGTCGACCGATCTCTTCCTTGATCCGGTCATATGTTTTCGGATTAAACTTTCTGGTCGACTGTTTATAAGGCCTAAAACCGGCCTTTATAGGCAACTGATGCTCCACTAGCTCTCGGCTCAACCCTGGCATCTCATGATATTCCCATGCAAAGCAACAAACATATTTTTTCAATAGCCCGATTAATTTAGCTTTACAATCGGCTTTCAAATTTTTGTTTATAAATGTCGGTCGGCTGACTGATCCGTCCCCGATATCTACCTCTTCTAACGGATCGGCCGATGTAAAACCTTGTCCAAGTTTATCCATGTCATCCAACTCCTCAATAGACTCATACATATCGTTCTCGCCGGACCGATATTTTACAAGACGTTTTTGTAACCACTCGGAACTAGAATCCATTTAAACATATCATACCTTGGAGCCGATTGCATTCAGTCGGCTTTAAAGACACGGGCACAAAACCATTCTTGGTCGCGCTGAGAAAATCAAACTCTGATAAGTCACGTCCCGTCAAGCAAGTAGCATTGGGATGTTGCCAATCCACCGATGCATCGGCCAAAGCAACACAGGCCGAGTTATCCGCATGAATGACTTCCACTTCATCATCAACCCACTGAATCAAAAACTGGTGCATAGTGGATGGCACGCACTGGTTTGCATGAACCCAATCACGGCCTAGTATAACGTTGTAGTTACCTTGCACCTCAGCGACAAAGAATGCAGTAGCCAAAGTTTTGCTTCCGACTGTAAGCTCCACATACATCACACCTTTGGCTTCAGTTCTCTCTTTGCCTTCAAACCCCTTGAGCACCATATTGGTCTTGATCAATTCTTCATCAGGCAAACCCAATTTCCTGAAGACCGAATAGGGCATAAGATTTACCACAGCACCACCATCAACAAGCATTCGACTGAGTGGCGATCCATTGATATGACCTCTGAGATACAACGGTTTCAAATGTGTTACTGGTTCTTTTGGCTTCTCGAATATTGCGTTTTTAGGGCCAAAATCTAGTTGAGCCACTTCCCCTTCCTCATCTACAGCACGAAACTCAACAGGTAAGTAATATACCATATTGATATCCATACCTTCATGGACCGGTGTAGACTCATAGTCTAGCATATCAGCCTCTTCTTCAAGTGGATCGACCGATTCTGAAATCTGGTCGAGTGAAGGAGAAGTAAGAAGTGTTGCAGACGATGTAATAGCTGTCGCATCGTCCTCCTTGGGTGGTGTAGGCACCTCTGTGATAGATGTAGAAGCTGATGTATCTTGTATTTGTTTAGGCCTCCACACTTGTTATGCTGGAACCACGGGTCGAGTGTCATTGAACAACTTATCCCTTTGCTTCTCGGCCTCCTGCCCTGCCATCTCCTGACTCCTTAACCTCTGTAGTTTCCTCTTCTGTGTCATTGTCAGCCCTGGAGGACACCACTTTGGTCAAGTGTATTTAGCATCTCTCACCTTTACTTGGCTGGTGCTTGCTTCATGGTCATTAACCGAGTGCTTTGGCGCGATAGCAAGTATCGGCTCAGTCGAGTGGTTATGCACGGTCGGCTTCTGTATGGGGAATGTTTCGGTGCCCAAGATAAGTGAGTCGACATCCATTTTCTCTTTGCCTTTTCCTGACTCAACTGCTGCAACACTTGGTGACTTAACACGCCATTCTTTTTGACTTTCCAGATGCATGAAATTTCCACTCGGGCGCACCTTTTTACTCGGATGGAATCCACTCGGATGGACGTCACTCTGATGGAATCCACTCGGATGGAACTCAGTCGGATGGAATCTACTTGGCCACATTTTTTCACTTGGATAGCTTCCACCAGGGTGCATTCTTACACTAGGATATTTTCCACTCGGTCGCATATTTTGACCAGCCGACTGATAGTCACCGATGCTCAGTCGACCATTATATGAGTAATCAAGTCGATTCCACACAGATTGCCTCTGCTCTTCTGAAAACTGCGCCCTTGGTCCACTCGGTTTCACATACTGACTGAACATATCATTCGATGGTGACCTTGGTCACTTCAAGTGTGATGGCCGGTTAGAGCTGGGACCAGCCGACTGATTAGCATATTTGGACAGCAACATATCAAAAGTTGGCTTGACCCGCTTGCGTTGCACTTTAGCTTCATTCCTCTTCCATTTGCCAACTTCTGGACTCTTGGGCTTGACAAACTTAACTCGAGTGTCCTGCTGCACCTGTGTTTGCCCCCCGAGTGTAGGATTCTTGATGGTGATCTTGATCACTTCCTTGCCATCGGGTTGCTTATCAAGCACAACATGTCTCCCCAAGACCTTGTCACCCTCCTTGTCTTTCCTGGGCTCACCAACAATGACATTAGCTTTATTAGCAAATTTGGCTACCTCCGGCCGAATGAGCAGCCTCTTCCCTTCTAAATCCACGGTGTTCATTGGATAGGGCTGTTTATCAACTTGCATCTCAGAAAAGTTCAACCGTCCATCATTAATGGCCGATTGTATCTGTCGTCGAAAAACATTGCAATCGTTAATAGCATGAGAAAAAGAGTTATGATACTTGCAATAAGCACGCCGTTTCAGCTCTTCAAACGGCGGTAAAGTATGAGATATTCTAATAATCTTAGCCTGCAGCAAAGCATCAAATATTCTATCACACTTAGCAATGTTAAAAGTAAACTTCATATCTTCATCACGATTCTTATGAATCGGTTTCAGATCATTGCAAGTAAAGGGTTTGGCCTTAGATGGCCAAACAAATTCAGTAGCAAAAACATCACCCTCATCGTCCGAGTGATCACTATCATATTCCACCATATTCATCTTTGGACGATCGGCTTTGTATCTATGCACTTCTTTGAGATCTTTGCCTCGGCTTTCCTGAGCCAAAGCCCTTTGTAAGACTTGGTTAATATTTAAGGACTCATAGCCCTCTAACTTTTCTCTAATGGGAGTTCTCAAACCACTCAGCACTAGGTCTGCCAAGTCTCTCTCGGTTATCACCAAACTAAAACATCGGTTTTTTGTTTCTCTGAATCTCTTGACGTAATCGGAGACCGATTCATCATGCTTCTGTTTAACCGATATTAGATGTGACAACTTGAGTTCATTGTCGCCGTTGTAAAAGTGATCATGAAATTTCTGCTCTAGCTGCGACCAAACTCGAATGGAACCATGTGGTAAAGAAGAAAACCATGAAAATGCGGTACCAGTTAATGATAAAGGAAATAAACGCACTTTCAACTC
The DNA here is from genome assembly GCF_002162155.2 of Triticum dicoccoides. NCBI lineage: Eukaryota > Viridiplantae > Streptophyta > Magnoliopsida > Poales > Poaceae > Triticum > Triticum dicoccoides. The sequence goes on along the minus strand of NC_041393.1, from coordinate 757,930,015 downwards.
ATTTAGTGAACCTGCTTCACCTAATTGTGCCAAGTATTGACTAACATGCTCCCATGTGGTTTTTGTGCCCTCTCCATTGAACTTAACAAAATCTGGAATTTTATACCCTGGAGGGCACTGGATGGCATCAAAGTACTCGGGGTACGGCTTTTGGTAAATCCGATTCCGAGGTAACTCAACCCCAAAATTCTCTCGAAGCATCTTAGCCATCTCCTCTCTAAGATTAGCTAGACCATCATCCATAGTGGACGATGAAGCTTGTGGCAGTGGCATAGGAGGAGTATGATTACTAGCTGTAGGTAGGAATTGTGGCAGGTATGTCGACCCATAATTTGCTAGTGGTCGAGTGGTTGTAGCTGTAGGTAAGGTTGGGTTCGGCGTTGCCACCGAACCTGGCATGCTCATAATAGGATTAATGGGTGCAGCCATAATCTGATTTGTTTGAGTAGGATAATAAGCCATCGGCACGGGAGGCGCCGATGCAATAGGTAAAGCCTGATTAGGGTTTTGCACACTAGCAGCTACACCATCATTACCACTAGTCGATTGAGATGTATTCTTCTGAGCATTAGTATTTTCTATGAAAGTTTGATATACTAGATTGTTACCATCAACAATACGACTTTCAATCTCAGCCCACTGCTCAGGAGAAAAGGTAGTACTCATAGAAGGTTTAACCTGCTCGGCTTGAAGAGGAGGGAACTTGATTTCTTCAATCGGAGTGATGTTGCCTTGGCGCTCCTTCTTGAACTTTACAAGGAACTCCTGCAAATCCTTCTCTTCGCGCGCCTTCTTGTACTCCTCATAGACTTGGCGATGATCAGCCGATATCTCATCAAGACTGGGCTTAATGATGTTGTCGGCGTCTACCTCGGATGGCTTGGGAAGATCGGACATGGTGGATGATGATGATTGATCTTCGTTCCCCAGCGGAGTCGCCAAAAAAGTGTGTTGACACACGAACACGTCACGTGTACCCTCGACGCCGGGGGTGATGCACCGCAGCTCACGTCGAAGGAGACCCGACCGACAGCGCGATACGCAAGACAGTCGGCGGGCGCTTTTGCAGACCCGAAACCCCGTGCACCCGGGAGGGACCCCGTCAGGGATTGCGGCGGCTATGGGCTGCCCTAGGTCGATTCGCTCGCCCCTAGAGACTCGGGATTCGCAGCTCTCAAACACGAAGAACAGCGAAGAACGAGAGAGAAAAACGGTGGAGAGATAAAACGTAGACCGGAAAAAGTAGTATATTGATTTGTTCGATTGTGTGTTGTTTCAATCGGCCGTCACCCCCAACATATATAAGAGGCGGCTGGACTTCCCGTACAAGAAAAGGATTCATCTAGGCTTCCTTTACAAGAAAATTACATCAATTCACGTCCAAAACCCTAGTCAAATTCGGACTGGTTTTGTCCGAACTTTCCAAAACTGTTCGGTTTAAACTGACTGTACCTTGCGGGTCTTTTTTGTGGTGGTAAACGATCTCAGATGGAAACGAGCCCAAAAGCAATCTTGACCGTTTCGACGATACGAAAAACTTTGGTGTTGAACGTTTTCCGATTAGAGGCCATCTTGAATACTCCACGGGGTCATCTCTAATTTCGAGTCGGACTCGTTCATGTAGCTGACCGGACCGTCCGACTCTTGCAGCGTCTCTGCAGGTCATATACTACATCGGATGATGATGACTCCAAAAGCAAAGTTGACCGTTTCGATGTTACGAACAACTCTCGTGTTGAACACTTTTTCATCCGAAGCCATCTAGATAAGTATTTGAGCCCATCTTCAGCATCTGGTCGGATTGGCCTCGACAATTTCTACTGTTCACGGCGGCAAGCTTTCCCGGCAAGGTTACTGTTCACGGAGGCAAGCTCTCCCGGCAAGGTTACTGTTCACGGTGGCAAGCTCTCCCCCGGCAAGGTTACTGTTTATGGCGGCAAGCTTTCCCCGGCAAGGTTACTGTTCATGGCGGCAAGCTTTCCCCGGCAAGGTCTTTGAGGCAGTAAACGACCTCGGATGAAAATGTGCCCAAAAGCAAAGTTGACCGTTTTGACGAGAAAACTTTCGTGTTGAACGTTTTCCGATTCGAGGCCATCTCCATTGCATTCTGCATTGTGCCAAAATCAGGTGTCAACAACATGCAAAACACTTAGGTTAACTTGACGAGCCTAGCATGTACAGACATGGCCTCGGAACACAAGAGACCGAAAGGTCGAACATGAGTCGTATGAAAGATACGATCAACATGGAGATGTTCACCGATGATGACTAGTCCGTCTCACGTGATGATCGGACACGGCCTAGTCGACTCAGATCATGTATCACTTAGATGACTAGAGGGATGTCTAATATGAGTGGGAGTTCATTAATTAATTTGATTAGATGAACTTAATTATCATGAACTTAGTCTAAAACCATTGCATAAATGTCTTGTAGATCAAATGGCCAACGCTCATGTCAACATGAACTTCAACGCGTTCCTAGAGAAAACCAAGCTGAAAGATGATGGCAGCAACTATACGGACTGGGTCCGGAACCTGAGGATCATCCTCATAGCTGCCAAGAAAGCATATGTCCTAGAAGGACCGCTAGGTGAAGCACCCATCCTAGAGAACCAAGACGTTATGAACGCTTGGCAGTCACGTGCTGATGATTACTCCCTCGTTCAGTGCGGCATGCTTTACAGCTTAGAACCGGGGCTCCAAAACCGTTTTGAGCAACACGGAGCATATGAGATGTTCGAGGAGCTGAAAATGGTTTTCCAAGCTCACGGCCGGGTCGAGAGATATGAAGTCTCCGACAAGTTCTATAGTTGTAAGATGGAGGAAAATAGTTCTGTCAGTGAGCACATACTCAAAATGTCTGGGTTGCACAACCGCCTGTCCCAGCTGGACATTAACCTCCCGACGAGGCGGTCATTGACAGAATCCTTCAGTCGCTCCCACCGAGCTACAAGAGCTTTGTGATGAACTACAATATGCAGGGGATGGTGAAAACTATTCCTGAAGTATTTTCAATGCTGAAGTCAGCAGAGGTAGAAATCAAGAAGGAACATCAAGTATTGATGGTCAATAAAACCACTAAGTTCAAGAAGGGCAAGGGTAAGAAGAACTTCAAGAAGGACGGCAAGGATGTTGCCGCACCCGGTAAGCCGGTTGCCAGGAAGAAGTCAAAGAATGGACCCAAGCCTGAGACTGAGTGCTTTTATTGCAAAGGGAAGGGTCACTGGAAGCGGAACTGCCCCAAATACTTAGCGGACAAGAAGGCCGGCAACACTAAAGGTATATATGATATACATGTAATTGATGTGTACCTTACCAGTGCTCGTAGTAGCTCCTGGGTATTTGATACCGGTGCCATTGCTCATATTTGTAACTCAAAGCAAGAGCTGCGGAATAAGCGGAGACTGGCGAAGGACGAGGTGATGATGCGCGTCGGGAATGGTTCCAAGGTCGATGTGATCGCCGTCGGCACGCTACCTCTACATTTACCTACGGGATTAGTTTTAAACCTCAATAATTGTTATTTAGTGCCAAGTTTGAGCATGAACATTGTATCGGGATCTCGTTTAATACGAGATGGCTACTCATTTAAATCCGAGAATAATGGTTCTTCTATTTATATGAGAGATATGTTTTATGGTCATGCTCCGATGGTCAATGGTTTATTCTTAATGAATCTCGAACGTGATGTTACGCACATTCATAGTTTGAATACCAAAAGATGTAAAGTTGATAACGATAGTCCCACATACTTGTGGCACTGCCGCCTTGGTCACATTGGTGTCAAGCGCATGAAGAAGCTCCATGCTAATGGACTTTTAGAGTCTCTCGATTATGAATCATTTGACACATGCGAACCATGCCTTATGGGCAAAATGACCAAGACTCCGTTCTCCGAAACAATGGAGCGAGCAACCAACTTATTGGAAATCATACATACCGATGTGTGCGGTCCAATGAGCGTTGAGGCTCACGGAGGATATCATTATGTTCTCACTCTCACTGATGACTTGAGTAGATATGGATATGTCTACTTGATGAAACACAAGTCTGAGACCTTTGAAAAGTTCAAGGAATTTCAGAATGAGGTAGAGAATCAACGTGACCGAAAAATAAAGTTCTTATGATCAGATCGTGGAGGAGAATATTTAAGTCACGAATTTGGTACACACTTAAGGAAATGTGGAATCGTTTCACAACTGACGCCGCCTGGAACACCTCAGCGTAACGGTGTATCCGACGTCGTAATCGCACTCTATTAGATATGGTGCGATCTATGATGTCTCTTACTGATTTACTGCTATCATTTTGGGGATACGCTCTAGAGACAGCTACATTCAGTTTAAATAGGGCACCGTCTAAATCCGTTGAGACAACACCGTATGAATTATGGTTTGGGAAGAAACCTAAGTTGTCGTTTCTAAAAGTTTGGGGATGCGATGCTTATGTCAAGAAACTTCAACCTGAAAAGCTCGAACCCAAGTCGGAAAAATGCGTCTTCATAGGATACCCTAAGGAAACCATTGGGTATACCTTCTACCTTAGATTTGAAGGCAAGATCTTTGTTGCCAAGAATGGATCCTTTCTGGAAAAAGAGTTTCTCTCAAAAGGAGTAAGTGGGAGGAAAGTAGAACTCAATGAAGTACTACCTCTTGAACCAGAAAGTAGTGCAGCTCAGGAAAATGTTCCTGTGGTGCCTACACCGACTGGAGAGGAAATTAATGATGATGATCAAGGTACTTCGGATCAAGTTGCTACTGAACTTCGTAGGTCCACAAGGACACGTTCCACACCAGAGTGGTATGGCAACCCTGTCCTGGAAATCATGTTGTTAGACAAAGGTGAACCTTCGAACTATGAAGAAGCGATGGCGGGGCCAAATTCCAGCAAATGGCTCGAAGCCATGCAATCCGAGATAGGATCCATGTATGAAAACAAAAGTATGGACTTTGACGAACTTGCCCGATGATCGGCGAGCGATAGAAAACAAATGGATCTTTAAGAAGAAGACGGACGCGGATGGTAATGTTACCATCTATAAAGCTCGACTTGTCGCTAAAGGTTATCGGCAAGTTCAAGGGGTTGACTACGATGAGACTTTATCTCCCGTAGGAAGCTGAAGTCCGTCCCAATCATGTTAGCAATTGCCGCATACTATGATTATGAGATATGGCAAATGGACGTCAAAACGGCATTCCTTAATGGTTATCTTAAGGAAGAACTGTATATGATGCAGCCGGAAGGTTTTGTCGACCCTAAGAATGCTAACAAGGTATGCAAGCTCCAGCGATCCATTTATGGGCTGGTGCAAGCATCTCAGAGTTGGAACATTCGCTTTGATGAGATGACCAAAGCATTTGGGTTTATGCAGACTTATGGAGAAGCCTGCGTTTACAAGAAAGTGAGTGGGAGCTCTATAGCATTTCTCATATTATATGTAGATGACATACTTTTGATGGGAAATGATATAGAACTTTTGGACAGCATTAAGGCCTAGTTGAATAAGAGTTTTTCAATGAAGGACCTTGGAGAAGCTGCTTATATATTAGGCATCAAGATCTATAGAGATAGATCGAGACGCCTCATAGGTCTTTCACAAAGCACATACCTTGATAAGATATTGAAGAAGTTCAATATGGATCAGTCTAAGAAGGGGTTCTTGCCTGTGTTGCAAGGTGTGAAATTGAGCTCAGCTCAATGTCCGACCACGGTAGAAGATATAGAAGAGATGAGTGTCATCCCCTATGCCTCAGCCATAGGGTCTATCATGTATGCCATGCTGTGTACCAGACCTGATGTAAACCTTGCCGTGAGTTTGGTAGGAAGGTACCAAAGTAATCCCGGCAAGGAACACTGGACAGCGGTCAAGAATATCCTGAAGTACCTGAAAAGGACTAAGGACATGTTTCTCGTTTATGGAGGTGACGAAGAGCTTGTCGTAAAGGGTTACGTCGACGCTAGCTTCGACACAGATCTGGATGACTCTAAGTCACAAACCGGATACGTGTGTATGTTGAATGGTGGAGCAGTAAGCTGGTGCAGCTGCAAGCAGAGCGTCGTGGCGGGATCTACATGTGAAGCGGAGTACATGGCAGCCTCGGAGGCAGCGCATGAAGCAATTTGGGTGAAGGAGTTCATCACCGACCTAGGAGTCATACCCAATGCGTCGGGGCCGATCAAACTCTTCTGTGACAACACTGGAGCTATTGCACTTTCCAAGGAGCCCAGGTTTCACAAGAAGACCAGGCACATCAAGCGTCGCTTCAACTCCATTCGTGAAAATGTTCAAGATGCAGACATAGAAATTTTCAAAGTGCATACGGATCTGAATATCGCAGATCCGTTGACTAAACCTCTTCCGCGAGCAAAACTTGATCAACACCAGAACTCTATGGGTGTTCGATTCATCACAATGTAACTACATTATTGACTCTAGTGCAAGTGGGAGACTGTTGGAAATATGCCCTAGAGGCAATAATAAAAGGATTATTATTATATTTCCTTGTTCATGATAATTGTCTTTTATTCATGCTATAATTGTATTATCCGGAAATCGTAATACACGTGTGAATACATAGACCACAACATGTCCCTAGTGAGCCTCTAGTTGACTAGCTCGTTGATCAACAGATAGTCATGGTTTCCTGACTATGGACATTGGATGTCATTGATAACGAGATCACATCATTAGGAGAATGATGTGATGGACAAGACCCAATCCTAAGCATAGCACAAGATCGTGTAGTTCGTTTGCTAGAGCTTTTCCAATGTCAAGTATCTTTTCCTTAGAACATGAGATCGTGTAACTCCTGGATACCGTAGGAGTGCTTTGGGTGTACCAAACGTCACAACGTAACTGGATGACTATAAAGGTATACTACGGGTATCTCCGAAAGTGTCTGTTGGGTTGACACGGATCAAGACTGGGATTTGTCACTCCGTATGACGGAGAGGTATCTCTGGGCCCACTCCGTAATGCATCATCATAATGAGCTCAAAGTGACCAAGTGTTGGTCACGGGATCATGCATTACAGTACGAGTAATGTGACTTGTCGGTAACGAGATTGAACGAGGTATTGGGATACCGACGATCGAATCTCGGGCAAGTAACGTATCGATTGACAAAGGGAATTGTATACGGGGTTGCTTGAATCCTCGACATCGTGGTTCATCCGATGAGATCATTGAGGGGCATGTGGGAGCCAACATGGGTATCCAGATCCCGCTGTTGGTTATTGGCCGGAGAGCCGTCTCGGTCATGTCCACGTGTCTCCCGAACCCGTAGGGTCTACACACTTAAGGTTCGGTGACGCTAGGGTTGTAGAGATATGAGTATGCAGTAACCCGAAAGTTGTTCGGAGTCCCAGATGAGATCCCGGACGTTACGAGGAGTTCCGGAATGGTCCGGAGGTGAAGAATTATATATGGGAAGTCGAGTTTCGGCCATCGGGAAAGTTTCGGGGGTCATCGGTATTGTACCGGGACCACCGGAAGGGTCCAGGGGGTCCACCGGGTGGGGCCACCTATCCCGGAGGGCCCCATGGGCTGAAGTGGGGAGGGGAACCAGCCCCTGGTGGGCTG
>NC_041393.1:757906908-757922156 GCF_002162155.2 Triticum dicoccoides | reverse complement strand
AAAGAGGGGGGAGGGAGGGCAGCCGCACTGATGCCCCTCGCGCCTCCCTCTCCCACTCCAACACCTCCTCCTCCTCCGTAGAGCTTGGCGAAGCCCTGCCGGGATCCCTGCTGCATCCACCACTCGTGCTGCTGGATCTCCATCAACCTCTCCTTCCCCCTTGCTGGATCAAGAAGGAGGAGACGTCTTCCCCAACCGTACGTGTGTTGAACACGGAGGTGCCATCCGTTCGGCACTCGGTCATTAGTGATTTGGATCATGACGAGTACGACTCCCTCAACCCCGTTCTCTTGAACGCTTCCACTCGCGATCTACAAAGGTATGTAGATGCACTCCTATCACTCGTTGCTAGATGAACTCATAGATGGATCTTGGTGAAACCGTAGGAAAATTTTATTTTCTGCAACGTTCCCCAACACAACCAAGGATAAACAACTAGATAGTCAGATCCCACACATACCAAGCATTTCAATAACATACACACAATATGCTCGGTATGTGCAAATACAACATGGCATCACAACATGACTCTACAACTCAAGTATTTTATTCAATAGGCTCCGAGGAGCGAGATATTACAAACATGGGTCTCATGACCCAACATTCAGAGCATACAAGTCAAAACACAAGCGGAAGCTTAACATGTCTAGGTACAGACATCTATAAATGAAAAAGGCTGAGAAGCCTGTCTATCTACCAGATCCTGCCGAGGGCACAAGATCGCAGCTGAGGTAACAAGCTAAATGTCGAAGTCCACGTGGAACTACTAGCGAGACTGAAATCTCTCTACAAAACATAAATTAAGCAAAAGTGAGTACAAATGTACCCAGCAAGACTTAGATCAGAACTAACTACATATGCATCAGTATCAATAAAGGGGATGGTGGGGTTTAACAGCAGCAAGCCAGCTTGGACTCGGTGGCTATCCTGAACTACGACTGCAAGTGACTCTTTTGATATGGCGCACATGAGTCCACATATTCACCATATCAATACACCACTACGGATCCGCTCCTGTCTCCCTACGAGAACGCCATCCATAGCACTCACGCTTATCTTGCGTATTTTAGAGTATCCACTTTCACTTGTCTATGAACTGTATAGGAAACCCATAGGTCCTTTACCACGGACGTGGCTATTCGAATAGATTATTTATAACCCTGTAGGGGTGTACTTCTTCATACATGTTTCCACCACTTAGCGTCTGCACACGACATCTGCTCGGCAGACTTCAAGAGAAAGCCGACGTGGGTGTAGACCACGACCTACCTAAACACTCAAGTCTCTAGTCTAGGTTTATCGCCTATTCAGGTTCCATCCGCAGGGAGTCCGGCCGAGGTTTCCACATACGGCCCCGAACGATGTGTACAGGGTTCCGCAACACCAAACGGGCGCCTGGCATACCCGGTCACGTGCCTACCGCATCACAACCCACCCCTCGGGTCAGCGCTGCGCATGGCCTCCAGCATACTACAAACACCAGAAACTACTTGCAACTCCTGGACAGAGGACAAGGGTGGTTAAGAAGTCGAGCGGGGTCATATTTCAGGGCCCAATATATGGTAGTAGTTGTTTCATGGATCACAAACACAAAACTCAGTTCCTGAGGACGGCTTCAATGAGACAACCCACCATGTACTCCTACATGGCCTCTCACCGCTACCTTTACCACATCGTGTTCACACACTTAGCTCACACACAGTAGGACATGTTCATCACCATTCCAATTCATCCCCGATGAATCAGACCTGACTCAACTCTAAGAAGTAGCAGGCATGACAAACAAGCATGAATGAGTAGGCACAACATGGCTCAAACAACTCCTACTCATGCTAGTGGGTTTCATCTATTTACTGTGGCAATGAAAGGTCATGCAAAGGAAAGGGGTTCAGCTACCGCAGCATGTAACAGTTGCAACATTGTTGTCGTAATGCAGTAAAAGAGGGCAGGAGTGAGAGAGTGGGATTGTATCAGAATGAACAAGGGGGTTTTGCTTGCCTGGCACTTCTGAAGATAATATAGTTCTTCATCGGTGTCATCGAACTCATCGTCGGAACATCGTCTACTAAGAGGGGACAACCACCGGCAACAGAGAAAGAACACAATCAATGTAATGCACAATATGATGCATGATCATGACATGTTAATATGTTGTGATTTGGGCTAATGCAACTAGCAACAGGTTAAATGAAGTTGGTTTGAATCCAAGATTCAAATTCAAACTCCATATGTGGATATTCAAATGTCATTTATATGATTTGTCCTAAACAGCAGCTATAAGTTGTTCTAACATGCATGCAAATGGTACAGATGGATAGATTGGATTTTTCTGATCATTTTTCATATATAATTTATCTCATTTGGAGTTATGGTTGAATTTCTATGAATTTTAGAAGTTTAGAGCATTTTCTGAAATATATAAACCTTTTCTAATTTATTTTAATTCCAAAAAATACTTACTAAATCAGCATGACATATCAGTGACGTCAGCAGGTCAATGTGCTGGTTCAGGTCGAACCTGACCAGTAGGGCCCACTGGTCAGTTACAGAGAGTCAGCTACAGAGGCTGACTCGTGGGACCCGGTCAATGCTTATGTGGCCAAGTCAAAGGTGACAGGTGGGGCCCTCTGAGATTAGTGCTAATTTAACAGAGAAGTTAAACTAATTAATTAAGACATGGGGGGCCACTTGGCAGTGGCTCTAGGGGGTGATTAGCGGGGTGTTTAGGCCCTAATTAAGTGGCCACGTCGGCGGCTAACCGCCGATGACACATAGTCGTGGCGGCGTCGCTCGTTCCGGCAATTCCGATGACGAGAGGGGGCGGGGTTGGGCTCTACGGCTGCGGCGTAACGAGGCGCATTGGGTGGTGGCCGTGGGCGGTGCCGGGGCGGACTGCGGCGCTGACGGCAGTGACGACAGCTGCGGCCGGAGCACGGCTATGCACGGGCGCGGTGCTACAGCTCGAGGGCGGGCGAACAGAGGTGCTAGGCAGCACCTAATGTTCATCAGGAGCACGCAGGAGCATCTAGTAGGAGCGGAGGGGCTCGGGGGCACGGAGCTCGCCGGCCATGGCGGACGGCGGCTTCGGGTGCTCGCGGGGCAGCGGCTACGATGTAGGATAGAGAATGAGGGAGGAGGGGAAACGGATTAGAGCTCACAGTGCGTCGAACGGAGAGGTTAGCAGGCTCGGGGACGCTTTAGAGACGGTGAATCATCGGCGGCGATCCATGGGCCGGAGGTTGAAGACGACGGCCTAGGCGAGGCTGTGTTGCATCTGGCGTCACGTGGCTTGGTCGAGAGGAAGAGGGCGTCGCGGGGGAGCTTCTGGGCTCAGCAGCAGGGCGAGGGGTGGCTGGTGGCCGCGGGAATGGTGATCGGCGTCGACGAGCTCCGTTTGGGAAGAGAGCAGAGGAGGGGGGAAAAAGAGAGCTGTGTGGAGTGGAGAGGTCGAGGGGACGCAGGGGACTGCATGGCGTCCAAAGCGACGTCGGGGAGGCAGCGGGAAGCAGGAGTTGGCCCAGCGTGTGCCGGCATGCGGCGACCACGCGCGCGGCGTCCTACTGGCGTGGGGAGGAAGACGCCCCTGCCCCTGGTGGGCTGGGCTGTCTTACCGGGCTGCCAGCTGGCCAGGTAAGTGGGCTGCCAGGTACAATGCCCTCTCTCTCTCTTTCCTATTTTCTGTTTTTTTCTATTTTTCTGTAATCTTTGTGGCTTTTCTAAAAAATACCTAAACACTTCCAAAAATCATGAAACTAATCATGGCTACTGTTTAGAATATATCCAACAGTAAACATTTTAATTCATGATTATTTTGGCATTTAAAACATTTTATAGCATTTAAATGCCCAAATGCAATTAACATATGATTTACTTCGGTGACCCTCTGTTGTCCTAGAAAAGTGTGCACTATTTTGTCAGAGATTTAGACCAAGGCAAAGATGATGACATTTTAGAAGGGCATTTTGGGTTCAATGAAAATGATTTTATTTGGACCCTAATTGAATTTCATTTGCTGCTAGGGTTTATCAGCCCCCATTTCAAAGTTTCATAGAATTTAGACAATGCATGGAAGCTAATGCAAAGACAGGCAAGACCTGAACTGGGGCTGTGACACTAATTTAGTTTTTGTAGTACATATATTTAGTTATACAAGTTTAATCTTTGAATTATGAACATAGGAAATGTCGTCGGATGAAGAAGGTCCCGGGGATTGCTCCTGGTGCGGCGACAACCGGGGTTTCTGCGACAGGCCTCGCCTGGACGACGATTGGCGCTTCAGCATTAAGCTCGAGGAGGCCTTCGATTGTGAAACGGTACGCTACGACGCTAAGTGTTTTTTCGTAATTAAGCTCGACTTCTACTACTTCAACGTGTAATTTTTGTCTTTTACAATTCGACTAGCTTATCCCATGCCATGCAAGACGCTATGTCTTGGAGAGGATGAGTTTTGAAGATCATGAGAGGAATGAAACAAAGAAAATTAACCTAAGGACCCATCAATGGTATGGATTTTGAGGTAAATCTATACAATTCTGAGAGCGTATCCAATTTTGGTTGCCCGGGTTGGGAAGCACTTTGCAAAGATGTATGATTTTCAAGAGGGTATGTTTGTCACCATGGATCTTGGTGATCCTGACATCGACCAAGATAATTTGGACATTTGGGTTCTTGTTGATACACTTCCAATTCTACTGCTATGTGAGTTCCTCAAACATAGTTATTAAATAATTTATATTGTTTATTTCAAAATAGTTGACAGCTTATTTCCATTGATAGCTTATTTTCATTTTTCAAAGAGTGTGCGGAAGATGGTAGACAGAACCAACTACACCGATGGCTCTGAGTTAACTTATCAAGAGAAAAATCATTTGGTCGCATATTGTACTGACATTGAGAATTACAATGCCTTTTATCGAACTCCTCCAAATTATGGTGAATACGTGCCACTAGTGCACATGTTGAACAACGATAACTTCCATGGAGATTTCTTGGTAAGAATTTTTACAATTATGACATCCATGCATCTTTTGCATACTTCTAAAACTGAACTACATTGCTAACTACGGAGTTATTACTATGTTTTTCAACAGAAAATCCCGATGGATTGTGTGCCTCATTTGATGTATCAGAATGGTCGCCTGGATGTTTTGAACATACAGCCAGGTCGTCCTACGAATCTCACCTATGCATACCGGATTTTTAAAAATGGTGAACACATGATAATCAAAGAATGGAATAAATGTATGGACATTCATAAGGAGGTTCTTGGAAGCAACATTGCGCGAAAGGCAAGAATTGGAGACAGGATAATCTCCATTCTCCATAATGGAGAGTCAGGGGCTATCTTGTTTTATGCTATTTTACCCAAGATAATATAGTAGGTCCTAAAAGAATATAGTAGGTCCTATGAGGTACAATATGTTTATGAGAGTTGATGATGATGAGTAGTTGTGATTATGTGTAGTGACCAACTTGTATGTGATGTCTCATTGATGAAAACGATGATCATGAGGAGGTGTTATATGACAATGATGTATTATGATGATAAGTTGTTAACGATATGATGATGATGATGATGATGATGATGATGATGATGATGATGATGATGATGATATTTATTATATCATTGGGTGAAAGAACCGTGGATTAGTTTCAAGTGGATGGACATCCACTTGAAACTAGTCCACGGTTCTTTCTCCCACTAATGTAATAACTCGTTATGATGTAAAATCATTCTCTAAATTGTTGTTGTATGAAAACTTGTATAAAGGTGTATGAATACAACAGGAAATAAAAAAGAAATACGAAATAATAGTAGTAGCGCGTGCTAGGAGAAGCGCTACTACTAATTACCAGTAGTGCTCATTTTAGAAAGCGCTACTACTAAGTCGATATAGCAGTAGCGCTGTCCAGCCCACGCTACTGCTAACCTTTAGCTGTAGCGCCTTACTAGTAGCGTGGTACCCCGCGCTACTGATAGGCTTTAAACACACGCTACTGCTAGGGTTTTCCCTAGTAGTGATGTGTCGTCCAGGCATGAAAGTTGTTTGAGTCGGCTGAACTACTGAATGAGCAATCTATGTCAAGCAGCTCATTCTGACTTTCGTAAAAATATTGAAGCTCACATTAAGCAGACATATCGGCCTGAACTGCTCAACGTGAACATCCTCTTTCTTCTTTGGTAACAATGTGATTGTTCCAACACTATTAGGAAGTACCTTATAGGTAGAGACTTAACAGTAGCGTAGGGTAGTGGGCCGGTGCTACTGCTACTTTCCAGCAGCGCAGGTACCTAACCAGTGCTACAGCCTACAGGTAAGTGTATACCAGTAGCGAGGGCTGGCCAACAAGCATTGCTGATAAGTTGGCCACATCGTACCCACCGAAGGTGCATATAATAGCGGCGCATCCCATAATCCCTCGACTACTGCTAAACATATAGCAGTAGCGCGGGCTAGAAAACAGACGTTGCTACTGCATATGCTAGGGGCTAGCAAGTGGGCCCCATTTATCAACAGCGATGTCCTTTGGTGTAGCACTACATGTATCAATCTTAGCATTAGCATGGCCGTCCTGCCCCGCGCTACTATTGAGCTCCTCTTATCGTCTTCTGCGTCGCGGCCATCTAGTTCCTCAGTCACTTACTCTTTGAGCCCTGCCACTATCGTTCTCCGTGTCGCTGTCGCCAACCTCGCGTCGTCGTCTTCCTCCTGAGGCCCGTATGCAACGCCTCCGACTTCGCCGGCTCGCCCTGCCTCGCCTCCGACACCGCTAGCCCACCCTGCCTCGCCTCCAATGCAGTCGGCCCGCTTTAATTCATCCCCAAGTCCTACTGCTCGTAAGGCCTCTCCCTTATCTCCTCACTACTCGATCCGCTGCCTTCCCGCGATGAACTAAGTTTACTAAACAATGATAGGCACACATATGATAGATTTGGATGTAGTTGCTGCTTAGTGAATTTGGAGTTCAAAATTAAGTTAACAGAGATATGCATTGGACACTTTAATTTAACTAAATTTTTTGACATATTCAGTTTTAGTACTTTGTAGCATTTAAAATGGTTTGACAAATGAAAGATTTTGGAGATTAGTGTATAAAACCTAAATATAGTTATTGCTCTATTTATATGCTCTAAAATTTTAGAGAGAGAAGAGAGAGAAGAGAGAGAGAGAGAGAGAGAGAGAGAGAGAGAGAGCTAGACCTACCTTTTTGAAGAACTAGGGTATTTAGTTATGCTTGTTGTCCAAATGAAATGTTAGGGTTAGAAAATATATTGCAATGTTCTTTGTCAAATTTGAACCACTGAAATGCAATGAGCATACTGTCTATATAGTGCCAAAGATGGCCACATATGCCTCTTTCTATTGCAGGGAAACTTTGAGTGGCCTATGTTTTGTTGGATTGTTGATTCATTTTCATTCTGACAAATTTCAGGCGCTCGATATGTCCTGTTTTTAGCAAAGGTCATGCCGAATTTTTTCGTGAATTTTGGCATGGCTTGTGCTAGAATGTGGGACATATCGAGTGCCCTGATTTTCTGGAATGGGAATTAAACAAAATTTTAGCAAAACATAGGCCATTTTTATGGCATTACTTCATATATGTAACGGGTTGACTTATAGTCTGTTGGGGCTCCTAGTGTGACTTTCAGAGAGGTAGAATGTCAACTGTTGTTCGTGGGGGTCGCTTCTTCTTCTTTCCCAGGTGCTAGACATTTTGGTGTAATGCACTTTGGAAAGACAGGAGGAGCGACCATCACTGATGGTCGCAGTATCAGAGAGGGAGCGTCCACCATATATGATTGAAATATTATAGATGAAGAATCCTGACTATTGTCATGGGGGTCGCTTCTTCTTCTTTCCCGGGTGCTAGACATTTTTGTGTAATACACTCAGGGAAGAAGGGATGAGCAACCATCACCGGCGGTCGCAATATTAGATGGAATGCCCACCATATACACCACGAGAGATGAGAGTTTCTCAGGGAAGACTCGATAGACCGAAACTCAATCCGTGCTGAATAGTGATCTGTTTTTTGAGTTCTTGCTAGTTGTCGTTGATTTTTAATCTTTAAAATATGAACACAAGAAATTTATGACAACGATACAATCCGTGGGTTCGATTACTGCAGCGATGATCGGGGTATGTGTGGCAGGCCTCACCTGCAGAATGGTAGGTACTTCACCATCAAGCTGCACGAGACCTTCGAAGTTTTGACGGTACATAACAACGACAAGTATTTTTTTTCGTAATTAAGCATGACTTGTGCTTCTTTGTTTCAATGTGTAATTTCTGTTTTTACAATTCGACTAGCGCATCCCCTACCATGCAGGACGGTATGTCTTAGAGAAGCTCGGTTTTGAAGATACTGGGAATATGGATACAAAGATCGCTCACCTTAGGACAAAACATGGTTTCACTTTTAGGGATAAGGTCTACAGTGCAGTAAACCAGTCACATTTGTGTGGCAAATTGGAGAGCACTATGCAAGGCCTATTCATTTCAGGAGGACATGCAAATAACCTTTGATATTCGTCCTAAAGATGATATTGAAGATAATATCGACATTTGGATGGATGTGGATATGCTTCCAGTTCTACCTCTATGTGAGTTTGTCAAACAAATTTGTTAAGTAAGTTATATTACTTATTTAAAAATAGTTGACAACTTATTTCCAATGAAAACTTATTTCCATTCTCCAAGAAATATACGAAAGGTAGTAGACAATACTTACTACAGTTATGGAGCAAAACTAAGCTGCAAGGAGAAAAATTATCTTGTCTCATTTATTATGATGTTGAGACTTTCAAGAGCAATTATGAAATTAGCGAACATTTTGGTTTATACGTGCCACTAGTCCACGTGTTGAACTATGGTAACATTCATGGAGATAGTATGGTAAGAATTTTTTTTACTATTGTGTCACTAGTCCATCTTTTGCATACATTCTTCTTAAGCTAAACTACATTACTAAATATGTTATATTATGTTCTTCAATAGGAACTCCCAAAGGAGTGTGTGCCTCATCTGATGTATATCAAAGGTGACATGGATATTATTAGCTTACGGCAAAGTCTATCGGTAGCTTTCTGCGGTCCATACTCGGTTTCTCGAAGAGAAGGAGACATCAGAATCAATAATGTGTGGAGAAAAGTAATGAATGTGCGCAGAGAACTACTTGGAGGCAACATGGTGTGCAGCCTACAAATTGAAGACATTTGGATCTCTATTCTCTATAGTGGAGATGGAGGAGCTATCCTGTTTTATGCTATTTTACCTTAGAGAGAGGAGCAAGTCCAAGCTACTACTTTCATGTGTAACTGATGATGAGTTATTACCTATGATGATAACTATTAGCTACTGTTGATTAACTTGTCATGTGTTATATTGATGGCAAGATATTATATGATTATGGATGATAAGTTATTATATATATGACTACGGATGATAACGACTATGGTTGAAGACGATGAGTTGTTATTATATGACTACTTGTGTGCCATTGCAACAGCATATCGTCCTACTAATTCAAATTGCTCACTCCGATCCGTCCGCTTTAATGTAATCCATATTTCTTACACAACCTCTCCATTGCTACTGTATAAAAAATTTACAATGGTGTACAAATATAGTATAAAATTAAAGAAATGAAATACACACTAATACTAGTGGAGAGGGGCAGCAAGAGGCGCTACTGCTATTTAGCAGTAGCACGGGTCCAAACACGCACTACTAGTAGTTCCACTAGCAGCAACGCGGGTTAGGAAGTGCGCTACTGCTAAAACTTAACTATAGAGCCCTAGAAGTAACGCGGGGACCCGTGCTACTGCTAGCTCTAAACCCAATGCTACTACTGCAGTAACATGGGGACCCGTGCTACTGCTAGCTCTAAACCTAACGCTACTACTAGGGCTTTCCCCAGTAGTGAAAAATTCAATTTAAATCATTGTAAATGGCCATTAAACAGATCATGGAACATTGGCATCAAGTCGCCTTTAACAATATCCCAAGACCTCTTATAGAATTCTACTGGAAAACCATCCGTACCAGGTGCATAGTTATTCTTCACTTGCGAAAAAGCCTCAAACACTTCCTTCTCTGTAAAAGGGGCAGTGAGAACCTCATTCTCGTCATCTCCCAGCTGTGCTACATCCTCAACTATACTCTCGTTGAGTGAGACATAATTATCTACTGGGGCCCCAAACAACTTTTTATGCGCTCAGTGAGGCGGCGATGCGCACCACCTCCTACCATGCCCCTCCCTTCTTGGTTGTGGTCTTATCGTGCGCTCTAGTTTGTCCGATTTTTCATGTTCGAACGGCGTGGGCCTTCTCTAAGCACTACAAACAAGGCTAGGCCGCACAAGCACATGCCCGACAGTGACCCGTCATCGTCTGTCGCGGTCTCTCAAATGGGCGTGTTTCCTATGGTATCCACATTGCGTCAAACTGTCGTCGACGCTTCACACACAGACAACCGACCGAGCGACCTAGTAGCCCCATTTCAATGATAAGAAGAGGGGTTCTGGTTCCAGTTTAGGAAACCTTCTAGAAAGGTTTTTTTCTGGTTTTTAAGTTTTTCTTTCCTTTACTTTTTCTTTTTTTTTGTCGTAATTCGCTAGTATCAAAAGGTGTTCAGAATTCTGAAAAGTATTCTTCCTTGAAAAAATATCGGCATTTTCAGAAAATGTTGGGGTTTCCGGATATTATTTGGAATTTCAAGAAATAATATTGTTTTCATAACTAAAAATATTTACTAGTTAGCAATTAAATATACATGCTGTTTTCAAAATTAGTTCACAAATTCAAAAAAAATTCATGATTTCCACCAAATGTTAAGAATTTGGAAAAAAAAATCTTCGTGGTCTCTATTTTTTTCAAAGTTCAGATAATGTTCAAAAAAATAAAAAATAATTTGTTCTCACATTAAGAAAATCTGTAAATTCCCAACAAAAATCGCATTTTCCATAAAATGTTCAGAAATATCAAATATTTATTCATGTTTTCAAAAAATATTCACTTTTTAACAATTTCACATTTTGGAAAATATTCAGAATAAAAAATTGACTCCTACAGTAACAAGATCACCGCAGTACCCAATCTGGTTACATGGGCAGACCCGCTCAAGCTCGCCTATACAAATGCTCGACTACTCAAATGGGCTCAAGACGGTGTCAGAGAAGAGGGGCTCGGGAGGATGAGAATGATTCAAATTGTAGGGCTGCTCGGGGGGTCTGTGCTCTCAGGACCTCCTATTCTTCGTGTTAACCGACAAGTTAGCACTGAAATTTGAGGTGCGCTCCTAGCCCCTTTCTCGAGCTACATGCTCTCTGGAGGTGCAAATATTATCTCAGCTATTATAGGTCTCACCTCACTTAGCTTCTCCGGTGTTACTTGTGCCGATCAAAGAATTGTGTTGTTTTACGATTTGTTTCTTTTCTAATGGTTTTTTTTGGGTTTGTAATTACTAACATGAAAATATTAACTAATTTTAAATAGAAAATTAATTTTTCAATATTCTGAACTTTGTTTGTAATTTGTGAAAGTATTCTCAAAACTATGAATATATTTAAAATTTGTGATTTTTTAACATTATCAAACAACCAAAATATATTTTAAATTTGGGGAACAATCTTAAAAGAAAATAAAAACTAAAAAAGAAAAATGGCAGATGAAAATAATAAAAACGAAAATTTAAAAAATATGATAGAATTAAGAAACAATGTAAAACCCTAAAAAAGGAACACGGATAAAAACCAAAAGAAAATAGAGAGAAACGACAACATAACAAGAACATTGCAAAAGCTTCCCAAAACCAGTAAAGGTGGACCTAAAATAGGAAATCAATTCCACTAATTGGGTCGGCCCAAGCCACTAGCTCTATGGACTGGTTGACAATTTGCCACAGATTTTCCTCCGACTATTGTGTGACAGGGACGGTCGCCTGTAGGCCCCGTAAAGGAGGTCGTGGCCCATTAGCAAGTGTGGCACTGATTATCCTTCTGTTTTTTTTCTGTGCCGGCTTTCTCTTTGGTATCCATACTTTAATGTCCGAAACGAGTTTTCTACAATCTTTGTGTGTGTGAGTTTTTTTTCGTTCCACTTTCATTTATTGTTTTTTAGGTTTTCAATCCTTTTGCTTTTCTTTTCTTTGTTTTCTTGTTTCTTTTCAAAGTTTGCCGTTATAAATTTATTCTCTTAATAATTTATTCGCTTATAAATATATGACTATTTTCTTTCAACAATGCCTTTACATTTTTTTAATGTGGTAAACTTATGTCTTGAACAAGTTTAGAACATAAGTAAATATTATATCTTCAATTTTAAAAAGTTTGGGTGAACATTTTTCTAAAATTGCGCAAACAAACCTCAAATTTCATGAATATACTTCTTTAATGTGTAAATCTATTTATTAAATTCCTCGAGCATATTTTCAATATACAATTTACTTCTCCAAACATATGAACAATTTTATAAAATATGAAATGCCATGAAAATTTACTTAAAATGCATGAATAATATTTAAATTTTATCAACGTTCTTCTAAGTACATAGTACTTGATATATGAACAGTGGTTTTAGAAAAGCGTGTGAACCATATTTTAAAATGACCAGTTATCTAAAATGCATAGAAATTCGGGTTTGTACTTGGGGTACCCGAACAACCCGAAAAACCTGAATTGATTTTTTTTGGAGAATCACCGGAATTAAATAGGAAGCCCAATGTCTAAGGAACTTCCCACGTAACGGCCAAATAGGGATCACTTTTGGACCAAGATCAGGAGTAAATGAGACCTCCTCGTCGGCACCTTCGGGAGCTCCTGTTCGGCACCTTAAGCGCCCGAAAAGGTAGCCGGCGCCCGCGCGCCTCACCACATGGGTCGGACGAGCAAACCAGCAGAAAAAGCAAACAGGGAGATAAAAAAGTTCACTTTTAATCGGGAGGTCTGGGATTCAATCCCTAAACGACAATTTAAATGCCTAGACGCTTTAACCACTAGGAAGTAATCAGTTTGCTGATAAGTGAGGTAAACAGAGCTCCTTTAAGCATTCATAGAGTCAAAACATTAAAGATATACTAGTATTATATACTCACTATAATTCTCTGAATAAAGAAAACATAAATTTGCAAAAGCATTCACAAAACCCATGAATTGAAAAAAAAAAGTTTGTACCAATTCAAAAAAGATCGCAAAAATGAAAAAGGTTCAAGAATTTTAGAAACAGTTCATCAAATTTGAAAAAAGTTCATTGAATTTTAAGAAAGTTCATCAAATTTTAAGAAAAAGTTCATCGAAATTTGTAAAAAAATTATGAATTTGAAAAAAAGTTCATCAATTTTGAAGAAAGTTCATCGAATTTCAAAAAATGTTCACTGAATTTTGAAAATGGTTGTCAAATTTAAAAAAAGGTCATCGACTTTTCAAAAAAGTTCATCGGATTTGAAAAAGAGTTCATCAAATTTTAAAAATAGTTCATCAAATTTGGAAAAAAGTTCATCGCATTAGAAAAAAGATCATCAAATTTTTGAAAAAAGTTCACTAAATTTTGAAAACGGTCATCAAATTTAAAAAAAGTTCATCAACTTTTCAAAAAAGTTCATCGGATTTGAGAAAGAGTTCGTCAAATTTGAAAATTCTTCATCAAATTTAAAAAACAGTTTATCAAATTTGAAAAAAGGTTCATGATTTTGAAAAAAGTTCATCGAATTTTATAAGAAGTTCATCAAAGTTGAAAGAGTTCTTTTAATTTAAAAAATCATCAAATTTAAAATCATTCGTCGAATTGAAAAGAGTTAATCGAATTTGAAAAAAGTTTATCAATTTAGAAAAAAAAGGTTCACGAAGTTTTAAAAAGCGCCCATTAAGAAAACAAAAAGTATAAGAAAAAAAAGTAAAAGGAAAAAGGAAAAATCAGACCGAACTAAAAGAACAATGTATAAGCAGGTTAACAATTCAACATGGTTGGGATGTAGCGCTCGCCAGTAAGTGGTCATGGCTCCGAAACTCCGCTCCCCCACCTGTTTGCGTTTCCAAAACACCCTATATGGGCCGGCCAAGCGGGAGGCTGCTGCAAGCGCCCGTTTGCGGAATACACGTTAACGGGCGCCTGCAGTGCCAAATAGGATTCGCCGGCGCCTTCAACGCCACTGCGAGCAACCGGCGGCCACGCGCGTCCCTTCGTGGGCCGGCCTATTAACGAGTCGCTCCCTCACTTCGTTTCATTCTCTCGATCAACACGCTCGCACTTTTTGCTAAAAAAAATCACGCTCGCATTTGTTTTTTTTGGCTTGTATTGTGCCATTCGTTTAGGAAGAAACATCATCAATTTACAAAAACAAAGTTCACGAATTTGATAAAATGTTCATCAAATTTGAAAAATTATTCATTGGATAAAAAAGAGTTCATCGAATTAAAAAGTTCATCAAATTTGAAAAAAAATCATCGACTTAAAAAAAGAGTTCATCAAATTTGAAAAAAGTTCAGTAAATTTGAAAAAAAAGTTCACCAAATTTTGAAAAAGAATCATCATATTTGCAAAAACAAAGTTCACCAGATTTGAAAAGAAATTATTTGAATTTGAAAAAAGTTCATCGCATTTGAAAAAAATCATCAAATTTGAAAAAAAATTCATTGAATTTGAAAAAAGTTCATCAAACTTGAAAAATAGTTCATTAAATTTTGAAAAAGTTCTTCAAAGTTGAAAAATAGTTCATGAAATCCAGTGAACTTTTTTCATCGAATTAAAAAAAAGGAAAAAAGAAAAAGAAAAGAAGAAAAAAATAAAAGAAAGAACAAAAGGTGTAAGAAAATGTACTTGATCAAAGAACGTCGAGTGGCCGGGTGGTTATCGCGTGGCACACTGAACCGCTACGGTGCGGGTTC
Source organism: Triticum dicoccoides (assembly GCF_002162155.2). Classification (NCBI taxonomy): domain Eukaryota; kingdom Viridiplantae; phylum Streptophyta; class Magnoliopsida; order Poales; family Poaceae; genus Triticum; species Triticum dicoccoides. Next base: position 757,907,273 of record NC_041393.1, on the reverse strand, counting down.
GAATCCTCGCAATAAAGAGCTACTTAGATCGAAAGGATGTCAATTCTAGCGCACACAAGGATGTCAATTTTCAGTGACACATGGCAAGTTTTTTGTCAAAAATAAATTGAATCACGAAGTTGCCATACTTGCTAACTAAAATTGTCATCCTCGTGTTACTAAACTTGCCAAAACGTTGGAGTTGCCATGTGCTCGTACCTGACATTCAGCACTTATCAAGGTCCTCAGCAAATCGATTCAGATCTAGCCAGCTTCGTCTCCTCACCTCTCTCACACACGAGCGCACCCGCGCATCTCTAGTCGCCTCCGACTCTGGTGGACGCTGCCACAACGCTCTTCACTGCCGGGCTAGCCGGACCCCATCC
>NC_041393.1:757905349-757906606 GCF_002162155.2 Triticum dicoccoides | reverse complement strand
TGGACGCGGCATTGCGCTCTGCCACATGTGAGTTGTTCCTTCGCTTCCATATGCAGCACGTAGCTCTACGCGCCACGCTCACCGTCGCCTACATTCTCCTCGACTTCCTCGTGCACCCGAAGTACTCTCTTTTTGGGTAAATAGGGAAAACCCAAACCGGAATTTTTGGGTACCAGATTTGTCCGGTTTGGAACAGTTCGGGAAATTATCGGGTGTCAGGTCTAAAAACCAGGATTATAAAAAATTTGAATAAACTGACCCAAAATTTTGGGTAAACCCAAATGCCCACCTTGGTGCCTTTTGCCGTATATATAAAGGCATGGGAAGCTCCTCGTTGAGCTTCTTATCCATCGAAGAAAAAAGACAGACTGAAACTTTAAGACTGAAACATGCCCATTTTTTATTAGTGGTAAGTAAGATAGGTTGCTTAGTAGATCCTTAGATCGTGGGAGGAAAAGGCATAAAAGTGAGCCCACCCGACTAAAGAGGAGAAATTCGGAACTTCAAAATAATCGAAGAGTGGTGAGGGCTTATAACCCCAGGAAATACACTTCACGTTATCTTTTTCCTGGTCAAGTCGCACGGAGCAAGATATAGATGCTCCCGTTGGGAGGACGGTTTCAGTTGTTTTTTCAATTTATGCTCACTTTTCTACTTCGGCATTTTGTTATCTGATTGTTTTTGATAAAAAATGTTCAACAATTTTGAAAAGGTTTACATATTTTTATAAATCTTGATTTTAGAAATGACCATAGGTATAAAAAATTGCCAAAACTAATAAAAAATCACATATTTAGATAAATCTTTCTTAAACTCTAGATAGTATTCACGAATTTTAAAAATGATCTGAAATTTTTACATAAATCATTACTTTCTGGAAAGTGTTCACAAATTTAAGAAATGTTTGTGAATATAAAAAAATTGAGAATTTTTTTAAAAAAATCAATACTTTTTAAAAGGTTTACATGAATTCAATTATGTTCATGAATTTAAAAATATTTACATAGTTTTTTTAAATCACAAATAGAAAAATGTTCACTATATCTAAAACGTTTCTGAATAAAAAATGATCATGATATCTTAATGCGAATAGAAAAATATTCACCAATTAAAGTTATGTTCATAAATTTGAAAAATGGTCTGGAATTACAAAAATATTCCGAATAGAAAAAATGTTCCCAAATTTTGAAAAGGTTCAAGAGTCTTTATAATAATGTGTAAAAATATAATGTGTCCTACATTTTAAAAATATTCTTG
>NC_041393.1:757900867-757905068 GCF_002162155.2 Triticum dicoccoides | reverse complement strand
GAAACTTAGTTGAAACTAGGTACGCGACAAATAGGAATTTCCCACCCTAAGCTTCTCGCCTTGGCGACACCTCCAAAGCCCGCCTTGAGCGTGAGCTCAAAACATTGGAGTTTTACTCGAACCAGCGTTACATGTTGGGTTTGTAAGCTAGGAGATCACAATACCTCTTTTTTTCAAGTTGGCGCCACCGCTCGCCCGAGGAGAAATAAAATTCAAGCTTCTCATTATCGGCCCCCTTTCGTGAACCACCTGGGGAAAGAACACATCCTCAATGGTTACTATGACGGGATCTTGGGCGCTCATGCCATGTTCTCTTGGGTTTTCCACCTGAGTTCATCCTTAGCCGCGTACCTGGTTTGTTCGTACTCGTTCCCCGTTGAAGAGAGCAAAGTCGCCTCTTTAGGATCTATTCCAATAGTGGAACAGGGTCTGGTGGTATCACACCAAATTTTTCCAAAATATTTCTGGACTTGGTGAACGACAATCTGATGTTTTTTCGTGATGAATCCTAATACGGTCGTGCCTACCTCGTGCTTGTTAAGGAGGACTACATTACCCTTCTCTTGAAGACTAATTCGATGCTCATGGTGGGTGGGTTCTTCCGCATCTCTCTCAGGAACTGCATGATGAAGATTGTGTCCTGGATCCTCGAGTCTCGCAACAATGCTTTATTGAGCTCTTGGTCCCTTTCTCGCAAGCGTGCTTCATCAAAGGCAGGTGCATCACCGACAATTTTCTTTATGCCGCCTATGTGGTTTGAAGCTATGATTATGTTGAAGATGGATGTTAAGAAAGATTTTGACTAGGTCAAGTGATCTGCAATGGACATGACTCTTTGTTTGCTTGGCTTCAGGGACATGTGGTGTGCTTGGATTAAACTGTGGTCAGGGTTGTAAATTAAACTGTGTGGTCAATTCGGGCCGAAATATGGACTTTTCTCTAATTACTTTTGGGTCTATTTGTCTGCTACCTGAGTAGGCCGCTTTGCTCACCAGAATTCACAGTGCCCGTATTATCATTCCTTTAGACATAGCCCAAACTCCCAATATTTGACATACCATGCCATACCATGTGTGAATCCAACATAATCTAGTATAATCCTGTATTCAAATCCGCAGCCCTACTATAGTTGTCCCGCTTCCATATCCGTATAAAGTCAAATATGATATGGTATGAGAGTTATCCTACCGTATCCGCTCCGGTTTCGTTCTAAGAAGCAATCCACTTATCTCTTTGAATCCTCTACAGCAATCGAGGGAAAAGCTCGAGACAACCAATAATAACACAAACAAACATCAACCTTCTCCTAAACTACACAGGGGGGATATGAGATGGGCCGACGGGAGTGGACTTGGGAGGCATGTGAGGTTAGGGATGGAGAGAACATGGCAGTGAGAAGAAGAACAGAACTGGTACTTTTCTTAACTACCCCTAGACTACTGCAGAAGCAGCACTTAGGGTTCGAAAATAGAAAAAAAAAATGAACGTTGGCTGTTGGATCTTGGATGAATGCTCCAGATGGGCTGCGTGGAGCCGGTGGGGAGACCTGTTTTGTATATCGGAGTTAGTCAAGGGGTTTTCATGAAATGAATCGAGCTTTGCGCCGGTTCTCGCACACGAATATAGAGCATCCATCCAAGATCCAACGGCCCATTTTGTGCCTTGATCGATCTTAGCACAAGTATTTAATCACTACCCCCTGACAGAACATCCAGTGAACGTGAACCTAGCTAGTGGACCTAAAAAGAACTCCATGCTCCAGCGAGGTCTGTCAGACAACACATATGATGTCGTGCTCTCCGAAATATTTTAGTGCCTGGGTTATAACGCAGCCTCTAGTGGTTTTGCCTTTGATGGGACGACAGAGCCGTATTCCAAGGAGTAAAACAAAGGGCAGGGCCATGCTGCATGGCTGGTTGGTTCAGCTCAACACTTGGTTGCTAAGATAGATCAAAAGTGTACCAGGGCTCACATGGGAAGGGATGCTCACCGTAGTTGTTTACCTTTGGTTTGCTTGGATTCATGAGTCCGAATGATCCCTTAGGACCTACCTGGCAGCCTCATGCGATGGGCTTCCCAGAAGCTCCATAGCTACAACAGAGGTACCACACACACACACACACACACGCTCCTCCACCATGGCCAAACCGTCTCCTTGACCTCGTTCTTCTCAAGCAGTCAAGCTCAACACCATTACTCCATCCAAGCTAGTATGCAACACCAGCCACAACCCATGGCACCTGTGTAGCGGCTAGCTTCTTCTCTCCTAGCTAGGGAGATGGTGGGGACGGGGGCGTTGGGCTCCGTCATCGTCAAGCTCGCCACCTTGCTCGGCGACGGGTACACGATGCTCAAGAGCGTTCGCAAGGACGTCGCGTTCCTCGAGCGCGAGCTCCGCACGATGCAGATCCTGGTGAGCATGCTGGCGGGCATGGAGGGGCTCGACAAGCTGGCCATGGGCTGCATGGGTAGCATGCGGGATCTCGGCCACGACATGGAGGAGTGCATCGACCGCTTCATTCTCCGCCTCGACGAAAATGACATGGAGATGGAGGCGGCGCCCACGTTCCCGAGGAGCACCGCGCGCCGGCTCAAGACAATGTTTGCCCGCCATGGCGTCAGGGCCCAGATCAAGAAGCTCAAGGCCCGCGTCGTTGAGGAAGGTGACCGGCGGCGTAGGCTGAATCTGGACAACTATGTCCAGATGATGATAGATCCTCGGCTGGCTGCGTTACACGGAGTGGCCAAGGACTTGGTGGCCATTGACGGCCCCAGGAACGAGGTCATCTCTTTGTTGACGGAGGAGAGCGTGGACCTGAAGGTGGTGGCCATTGTTGGAGGTGCTGGGTTGGGAAAGACCACCCTTGCCATGGAGGCCTATCGCAAGATTGGACGGCACTTCCAGTGCCGAGCTTCTATGTCGATGTCGCGCACCCTTGACCGCGACAAGCTCTTGAAAGAACTCCTTTCTCAAATCGACCAGGCTGCATTTCATGATTGTCAGTCGGAGAGGTGGGATAAAGATCAACTAATCCGTCAGATCCGACACATTTTGACAGGAAAGAGGTAAATTTTCTTCATCCGTACATGGGATTAGCATTTGCTAATTTTATTTATGATATTTTTGCTTGCAAAGATAAATGTAAGTGTAGTGCTGAACATCGTATTTTGTGTTAATGACCTTACTTAATAGTGTAACACTGCACAGGTACTTCCTTGTGATTGATGATGTATGGAAAGAACAAGACTGGAAATTTGTCAAAGGAGTTTTTCCTGACAGTCACAATGGTAGCAGAATAATTGTTACTACACGCATATCCAATGTAGCGAAGTCAACTTGTTCTAACTCCGGCGGTCAGCTCTATCAAATGCTACCTCTGAACTACATTGATTCCCGAAGATTGTTCTTTAGGAGAATTTTCCACTCTGATAACTCCTGCCCTCCTCAACTAGAGAAGGTTTCAGCTAGGATCTTAAGGAAATGTGGTGGTCTGCCATTGGCTATAATTACCATTGCAAAATTGCTGTCCTATAAACATCAAACCCCAGATGAATGGGAGAGACTCCAAGGATCCATTGGTGCTGGTCTTTCATATAAGAGTGATAATCATGGAAATGGTATGGGAAATATATCACTACTTAGTTATTGGGATCTTCCACACCACTTGAAGACTTGCTTGCTGTACTTGTGCATATATCCAGAGGGCGAGTATATCTCGTGTGAAGAAGTGAAGTGGAAATGGATACTTGAAGGATTCATCGCCACGAAACGGGGAAATTGGTATCAAGAAGCGGAGAGTTGTTTCAATGAACTTGTCAACAGAAGCATGATCCAGCTAGTTGATGTTGACGATGACAACTTTGAACGATATTGTCGGGTTCACGAGATGGTGCATGACCTTCTAATATCCTTGTCAGACTAGGAGAGTTTTGCCACTGTTTAAATGGTGATAAGCTTGGGCTGCATGCACAGTCGTGTGCCGTGTCATTGTATCTCCTGGGAATATGTACAACCAGAATTTGGACATTGGTTGTGAAAGCTAGATGGCTCCTGATTTCCCAATGTTCAGGGTTTGAATGTAGATCTGCTGGTAATGGTTTGATCTGCTGGCTTCCATGCTCAATATGTGGAAGCTTGGCAACCTGATCTTGTAATGCTCAATCTGTGGTCTTCTCTCATGTGCAGTTGGTTCCTGCTGTG
>NC_041393.1:757880134-757900518 GCF_002162155.2 Triticum dicoccoides | reverse complement strand
AGGTTCCTGCCGTGTTGACCATGTGCCATGTGATGTGTTTGGTTGTGCTCCTCATGTGAGGGTTTTCTTCGTTGTAGAAAAAAAAGCATATAAAGGCTCCTGAAGATAACATATTGGGAAGCTACTCTATTTGCAGGGCTGTTATCATGGTAAACTGCCATCAACCATAGCCCGGCTACAGAACCTAAACTCTGTCATAGTGTCATAGTGTAAAAAAAAACCTCTCATTATATATAAGTATACTAGCTGAACTAAACTCTGTCATAGTGTCAAAAAACGTCTTATATTTTGATACGGAGGGAGTATTTGGAAAGGCAAAGTGTTTATGCTTCAGTAACCAACTGAACTGAACCGGCTGTGGCTGTGTCGAGATGTCAGGTTCAAATCTCTGAATTTCAAGAGCACCTTTGTTCACAGCTTCGGTTTTTTCATATATATGTATACCAGCTGAACTGCTTGGTATTGGTATGTATATGGATGCTACATGGTTCCAGCAGTACCAGGATCAGGCGGAGCGTCCTCTTCGACATACGGCTACCTCTAGAAACAAATCTATAATACGCCGAAGCACAAAACAGGAGAGACACGGCCTTTCCCTCTCCTTCCTGCGAGGTTCGGTTCAAAACAGAGTCTTCAGACTCACGACGAATGGAAGAAGCAAGTGGTACCCGTTGCTGGATTCTCTTTTGAGTGATAATCAGTTCCAGAATTAATCTGAAATTTAAACTTGAGCTGAGCATAGCTTAAGCTGATGTAAAAAAGAGAGAGAGATTTTGAGCGTTGATGAACACATGGATTGATCTGAAAATGTACACTTAAACTGAACACTGTTTATCATAGTTTCAGGCTTTCAGTAGCATTTCGCTTCCTGATTTAATTAGTAGTATATCCTCTTTGTTCCCCCAAAGGAACATTTGTCCGATGGTGAATCTTTTTACAAGCCGAGCAATGCATAGATGTTCGTTTGGAGTAGAGTAAAACAATTGCAGGAGTTGAAGAAAAGTTGGTTCGTTTGCCATAACCTGAGCAGTGGTTACCACAATTTCAGAAGTAAAATTTGGGGTGTGAGCTGGGCACTAGCTATGGTTGCCAGTTTTCCACAATTATATATACACCAATGTCAAACAGTTAGGCTAGCATGCTATGAACAAACCTAAGCTGTCGACGAACGTGCAGCTGAAATTCAGAGATATGAACCTGACACCTCGAGGCAACTACAGACGGTTCAGTTCAATTAGTTGTTGAAGCATAGGAATCTAGAATTTTCCAAATATCTTAGAGGATTCAATGAAATAGCTTAAATGATTCGGATACAAAAAAAACTTGCGCAAGAGAAACAACGAGTCTAAGAATGGAACAAGAAAATAGATTTCAGGGCAGGCACATACTCACCTGCTTCCCTACGCCTATCCCCCTCCTTTGCCTTCTCCTCATAACTCTTAAACATCTCATCTTCAAGGCCTCCTCCTGAGTTGCGTCATCACAAAAAGTTTGGACCCGGAGGTACACAAGGCTTGCAAGATGTTCGATGCCTATGTCAGAACCATCGCTATATCTCAACCAAACTTGAGTTGCATTCCGGGAAAGGTTGAGCCATCAGAGTGGTGGCATCGCACCTGCTGCAAATTTTTATACCCGTTTCTTTGCCACACCAAATTTTATAGCCATCGGAGGGCTATGGTTGATGGCAGTTTACTAACTGATCTGACCCGTAAATCAAGAGTCTCTAAGTTCTGTAGCTTTCTGATATCTTCAGGAAGCTATGTGATTCCTTCACTCTGAATTCACAAATACCTCAGTTGATAGAAAACTTTCTATATTTTTTACAGACCCCCATATATGTCAAACATGTGCAAAGACTGGAAGTCCACTTGTGGGGGTATCCGCTTTGTTACTCCAAACACATTCCATGAGCGAATATGTAACTTGCTTCCTGTGATGGCATGGATTGCCCATTTATGTTCAAACCACAAGATTGCAGTGATAGTCGATGGGTCTTGTTTGGCAAAAAGATTGCAGACACGGTTTAAAACTCTGGCAAAATTCTCTTCATCTGATAGAGATATTATAAGGTCAAGCACCATATCATGAACCTGAGAATTTTGTTAAAATCATAATAGTGAACATTACATCAACAAGCTGGATCAAGCCTCTATTGACAAGTTCATCAAAATAACTCTCTGGCTCTTGATACAAATTTACCCGTCTTGTCGCAATGAATCCTTCAGCTACCCATTTCCATTTCGGTTATCCACATGAGATATTTGCATCCTCTGGATATATACACAAGTACAACAAACAAGCCTTTATGTCCCCTACAATTCTCAGCACCTAAGTAGCCTCTGCTTCTTGCTTGACAGAATTGAATTTAGCAGCCACGGCTGGAAACCTTCAAAGGCATGCAATTGCTACCAATGATGAACAATATTTCCTTCCATGTCACACTCTGAAACAACACGGCCAAGCTCTGCCTGCATGTTCAGGACAAAAGGCACCAGCATCTTCAGACTCTTACCAACACAAACACCCAGCAACAATCAAACACGCCAGCCCCATTCATTCATTCAGAGAAATCGATTTCCATTAAGAATCAACAAGAGTGACACAAAAATTCTTTGCTTTTACATCAACAACATGAGACAGACAGAGAATTGGCATCCCTACAGAACCTCCTGCTTTTTATCCTACAGCACTTACAGCAACCACCTGTGCCCTGCTCATTACAAGGCGCAAGCAGGAAACAACGCGCATTTCCCGGGCCAGACCGCCGCCAATCTCTATGTGCAAGTAAAACCTAAGAATACACCGGAGCAAAGGAATATGTGGAACAGGCTCCTCCTAGGGTTCATAGTTAAATTAGAAACGGGGAAGAAGATCCCCGCTTTCGTCATTCGACTCTACATCTTTTGTACGGCACGAACCCCCTCGCCGGCTCATCTCCGCTGCTGATGATCGGCTTCACTCTCACGAAGGCCGAGTTCGTGCTTGGTTTAAGCTGAAAATTAGAAACCGACGGAGGGGCCTGCGCTGTTCCAAGCGACTCGGGCACTTTCCACTGCTTGCTGGCTGTTGCCTGAGTATTGTCATCGAAGTCCGAGCTTGATTCAACTGGAGGGCTTTTCACAGCTTCGCTCTCATCAGTAGCTTTTCCATTGTGTGCCACTGCACTCGGTCCACTTGGATGGACCATAGGAAACCCATAGTATGGCCACCACATGTGCAAACGGGCAATTCTAGCTTCCGCTGATTCCCCGAAATGGACCGGGAATGAATTGTATGGAAGAACCCACCCACTTGTCGGTGCAGCGTATGCTTGAATCTCTACAGCCAATGGGGCTTGTGATGTTGCCTTGTTAGAGAACTCTGAGATTTGCTCTCCATTTGTATACGTCGGAACCTCTACAGCCAATGGGGCTGGTGATGTTGCCTTGTTAGAGGATTGTGAGATTTGCTCTCCCTTTGTATGTGTTGGAATATCTACAGCCAGTGGGGCTTGTGATGTTCCTTTGTTAGAGGATTGTGAGGTTTGCTCTCCGTTCTCATGCCCTGAGCCTGTATCCAGGGAGCATCTTTTCCTCGGGTCTGGGATGACGACCGTCTTCCCGAACAGCTTCACACTTGTTACCTGTACCTCATCAGAAGAATCCTCTTCAGAGGTACCCGTATCTTTGTTTTCCTGATCAGCTTCCTGCGAAAGACACAAGAGCAGCCCAATAAGTTCAAGTGGTCATTCAACAACACTGTTCAGCAGTGCAGCTAACTGGGCTGAATGATGGTTGTTTACCTTGTGGGATTGATCTATCCCTGTTTGTTGACCTTCCCCTCCGTTCACCATTGGAAGAACATTATTCTCCTCATCTGACGACTCTGGGGAGGTACTGCGAGATGATGGGTTTGACATCGATGATCCAAAAGCATCCGACTGCATTACAGATAGCACCGACATGGGAGAACCATTCTCTTGGTCAGAACCAGAAGAAGATGAAATAGGAGCAAGCTTGGATTGCCCATTTGCTGGGTTTGCTCCATTGCAGGAGTTCGCACGCTTGCGGGGATATGGATGCAGTGGTTTCCTCTTTGGCCTGGGGGGAGGGATCTCGATCTCAATTTTAGCACCAGGTTCACGCACCACCTGCACGAGAAGCAAACACCGCATGAGAAAACACGGTAGACATCCCAAGGGTTCAAATTAGCTGCCAGCAATTCTGCTTCTACAAGTACATGTATTATACAAACATATAACATAATAAACCGCTGTCCACAGAGTGGCATACAGGCCAAATGTATCATAACTACAGGAAGGGCCATAGTCACCTTGGAGAAAAACTTCTGGGCATGGCTTCGGATTTGGACAGCGGTCTTTGTGCCAATGTGTTCTAAAGAACAGTTCCGATGAATCAGAATCACTATTTTCAACTACTTCAAATTATAATGCGAGATGCGCTATACTTATAAAGGCTGCACACACCTTGTATCTGACGCCAGGACCGTCCGTACAGCTTCAGCGCCTCCAGGAACTTGTCGTGCTCTTCCTCCGTCCACTTCTCCCGCTGCTTCGTGATCGTGTATGGCTTCCTAGGCTAATCAAAGCAAGACGAAGATCGTTAGGCATCACGGCGATGATATATGATACGCCGATGGGACCAACTAGCATATTTGTTCTTAGATCTCAAACATGGGTAAGAAATGGGTACCTTGACAGGATGCTCACCCGTCCCCTCCTCATTGGGCTGCATTGCGACATCCACCGATAGCCCTTGGCTGATTGGCAACCTGGATGAATCCAAGGCATCCCTTTCCTGTAGGCAAGAACAGAAGAAACAATATCAGTATTTCAGGCAGAGCACATTGCTGACCATGCCTGCAAACAGTTCCAGATACCAGCAGTAACTACGTAGCAACGCAAAATAATGCCAGATTTCACCATAAGGGTTAACTGAACATTGCAGCATGATTTGAGCTACAATTACATAGTAGTATGTTTCTGAAGAAAGAGGTTCAGATTGCTATTGAGTACTAGTAAAAAAATATACCATGAGCCACTGCTCCTAACAAAAGTGGGGTATGCTGATTGGTCCTCAACCAACCATTCATGAATGAATTAAATGAAGACTGTAACTACTAGCAGTAGTAATTTTACAGTCAACACTGTAAAAGTGCAGCGCTAAACAGAATTTTACCTGGGATGGAAAGCACCATCCATTGTTTCTGGATTTGGTGCTGTGTCTTCCTGGCATGCTTGGTAGGTGGCTCTAACTAAAATATGGAATACGGAAGTAGTGTCCTCCCCATCTCTAGTTCTCGAAGCCTCCCAAAACAGAAGTGTCTAGAAACAGGGCCATTTCTCACAAGAGAAACGGATAAAAATCCCTCCGAAAAAAACACTATGAACGAGATACTACTAGTATTGCAGAAATAAATAAACAGATAAATCTTTTTGGCAGATTATCTAGTAACGGAGAAGCCGTCAAGAACAGAAATCTGCAAGGTAAATCCCTCCAAAAAAATTTGTTTTTACTGCGCAAGTAAAAATTCGCAGCAGGCGAGAACAGCCAGCGAATGCGCGGGGCGAAGAAGAAAGAAAAAAATGGATCTTTACCTCCGCGAGCGCCATGGAGGCCATGAGCCGTTCCCCGGAGTTGCAAATCTCGGCCTCCCCGTCACCGAGATCGAACGAGCCAGGCGGCAGACAGCACCACCGGCCGACGGCGAAGGCGGGGAACAGAAGCAGCGGCTCACGCCGGGATCGTCCAGGAAGCTCCCAAAAAACACCCTCCTCGGCGACGACCGGAGCCGGCCGGCGAAGCACCGTGACCCAAAGAAACCGACCCAGAGAAAAAGAAAAGGAGGCGAAACGAGCGGCGCGGCTAAAAGGGGCCTGGCCGCCGGGGCGCGCGCGCACGTGCTGCTGCCGGGGGAGACGGAGGCGGAGGGGAGGATGAAGCGGAGGCGGAGGAGGGAGGAGGAAGGTGGGGTGGAGGAGCGGCGGAAATATATTTTCGGGAGGAGGGGCGGGGAGGGCGGCCACGTCACGCGCGGGGCCCGCCTGTCGGAGCCCCGAAATTTCCAGAAGCGCCGGCCAGCTCGTGGCTGTGGACGCCCCGGGCCCACCCGCAGCGACCCACGCGCGCCCTTTCCTTTTCCGGCTCTCCCATTCGCTGCTACTTTCCTCCCATTGGGCGCGCTTTTCTCCCTTATCTGCTCCCCGGCCCACGTGTCCAAGTGTATATACAAGTGTATTTTTCTTACTAGCTCCAAAAAAAGGCGTATTTTTTTTGTTAGTAGTATTTTTCTTTGCCATAAATTTGAAACGATGATGTGATACGGTTTGAGTGTGATTTTGCTATTTGATTATCCAGACGTGATTTGTATGATGGTTTGGAATATTGTTTCAAAAATTTCACACGGTTTATTGTCTCATACATAGTTTGTTCCATGGGACATTGTTGTTGCATTACGGCTGTTACCGTGGTACGCGGGATGATCCACGTGACAACGCATGGGGGTCTCGGCGTTTTGCACAAGTGGAGACGGAGGGGGGCGAGGGGGGCGGGAGACACGGATATCTAGAGCCATTCGAACATGAGAGGCCAGGAGCAAACCTCTGGAGATATTTCTAGGATAAATTTTAGCGGCATTGGTAAATTTTAGATAAGGCCAGTTTATTTAATCATGCATGAGTGGGCTTTCCCTTTCTCGGCTTGTCTAACATTGGTTCCTCTCGTCTTGGCCACATAGTTTTTGACACGTATTTCTCGTCTTGTCTAACATTGGTGATGTTACATTTTTGGCCCTCGGAGTGTGTGGTAATAAAAGAATATCTTCTCATTTTAACTTGATAATTTCATGATCTTGTTCGAGAGACTTCGTACGTCTTGGATAGAACCGTGCGCTCCAGACAAAAGGAATCATTTTTGCGAACAATTAGTAATGTGCTTAATTGTCATGTTTTCTCTGGTTCCAAAATAACCCCTACATGTGATGAATTATTATTTTTTGGAAAAGAAAGGAAACCATGTGAACATATTCAAGAGCGACTCCAACCCACAATACGTCTGGCTCGACATCGTCGAATCGGCCAGTTGGATAAATCGTGCCGACGAGTGTAAATTTATTACATCGTCGAATTGGCCAGTTGGATAAATCGTGCCGACGAGCGTAAATTTTAGAACAAGTGCAACTCTAAAATCATCGCGTGCAAGTGGCCTTTCCATATCTCGGCTTGCCTGAATCTAGGCTTCTCTTCTTTCTTTTTATGTCACATATATTCAGGCATTTTGTTGTCCATTTTATATATGAGTTGTGATGTCACATATATATTTTTGGTCGTGTGGTGACGAGAAGATTCGTTGTCGCTTCCTTGTGTTTGAGAGACTCCGTGAGTAGTGAACGGACACTCGGCACTCCACGCCCACAAAAAGGAAACGCGAATCATCAACTCAACTGAAAAGCAGGCGCGACTATTCCTCGAATCGACCATATATCACGCGGAACAATCGCGCATCAAACTATTAAGTGGGTTTCCCCGGAAAGGGCAGAAACCCCCCCGCAACAATTGCAGCCATAAAATTGTTGCTAGTGCGGCGAACTTAAGATAAAATCTGCCCCTTCGTTGTTGTTGTTGTTGTTGTTGTTGAGGGGAAACATGAGCTCTGCTTGATGCAACGGTAGGTTATACTCCGTCCGTCCCAAAATTCTTGTCTTAGATTCGTCTAAATACGGATGCGAATCTAAGACAAGAATTTTTTTTCCAAATCTTGACACATCAAGCTGCTGCCTGTACTAAACGGTCAGCTGACATGATAAGGTTATTTCTTAATGGGGATGCGGGTGGGGATCATCCATCCATCTTTGTTGGTGCGGCGTGTGACCCAACAGTGAAGCAAAGGGCAGGCGCACTCCCAGCCACAAGATCTGTTTTGCTCCATGCGCTTTTGCGCCGGCCACGTCACGCCCCCATCCGGCCAAACCTTTGGCGGACAGCTAATATCTCCTGGTGAGGCCGGGCCCACCGCGCTTTTTCTCTCCGGTCGGCTGCCGGGAAAATCCCTGGCCACATGTTTTTGGGACCCACGTGTCAGTGTCCTTGTTAGTAGTGCCGTGGTAGTCGTAATTGATGCTTGCACTAATTAAGAAGTGGAATTAAGGAGTGGTGGAGTACTGCTGATTTGGACATGATGTTGGCTTTGCTACTTTTTGCTAGGAAAATAACATACGGACGCGTATTTGGTGAACATGATTGCGCGCACCCTTTACGAATAGTACATTCAAAAAATTTCTAAAAAAGTCGAAAAAATCTGAATTTATTTTTTAAATATACATAGTCAACCGGTATACTCGTATATGATGTTTCACGAAGAAATCACATCCGTGGCAATTTGGGACAAAACTGAAGCTAATCGAAACTATATAAAAAAAACACTATTTAATGAATGGTATGGCCACATTTGTATTTTCGAATACCATGGGGTGGCAATACATCATGAAACTTCACGCGTGAGTAGAATGATCGACCAAGGTTCATACTTCAAAATTTTAGAAATTTTTAATTTTTTCTAGTATTTTTTTATGAATTTACTATTCACGCGGGTGCGTGCACACGGCACACCCATGTTCACCTTTGTATTTTTCACATACTCTGTGCCTTTAGAAACCGCATCATAAAATGGAATTGCGGAGCGGAATTTGTTTCCGCCGGTTAAACTTTTACCCTTTTTTAACACAAAATAATTACTTTTAGTAGTACCACTAAACAAATGTGGGCAGGTGAGAAACAAAAATCGCCTGGTAACACGGTAGGTTCCTCGGGTTCTTGGCTGCACGGTCATGCTCTAAGTTTGAGGTGCTAGAGCTAAGATCAGGTGATTAGTCTGTACTAGTAAAAATAAGTGAACAACTTCTGAAGAGAAATGTTGTTCTGTGTCTGGAATTACTTTTCACGGAAATGGATAAAATAGACAATGCTGGTTTGGGATCAAAAACTGCAGTGCGGACTGAGATCTAGATGCCGATCAACCAGTGGAGAATGGAAAGGTATCAACTGAGGGTGTGATTGATAATCAATCATATCCCTCCCACGAGGGTCTCTAGTTTGTTAATGTTTGCATGGCTAGGAACGGATAAGATGAACTAGTTCAGGAGGCTCCAGGCAATGGGATTCCAAAGAACGATGTCATAATATTGTAGCAGTTCGTTTGATTCCATGTCGTACGAAAACCGGAAAGGAGATATCATACATGTAGTAGTTTTGGGCTCCAAACCCAACTTTGTCGAGACTCCCTCATATTTTCGTTCTCCTCGTCTCCATGTCTTTGTCTTCGCCGTGAAGAGCGAAGACAGTGGAACCTCTCTTTAGGGACCTCCTTGTAATTTATGTAACGCTTAGGCCTCTTTTGCACCGCCAGGTTAATCATTGCACTATCGAGTGGTCCGGAAAATGAAGCAAATAAAGAGAAGAAAAAGGATGGCGGCAAATATCTTGAGGCTGATATTAATCCAGACACAAACCGGACGACTTGGAGCTACCTCGATGCTTCCCGCCACGCCACCCCCTTAGTGGGCCCCGCAGGGAAGCGCAACAAAGAAGATCGCATCACGCTAGCCACTCTTCCTAATTTTGTGTTTGTTTGTTCATCTGGCACTGGCACTAACCAAGATGAGTTGAGCTCGCGTTAGATTAACGATGATGACAGTCGCAGTCAGACCTGGTGACGAGTGCCACGTCGCATTTTAATTAGTTTCGCGAGGTGTTGGTGCTCTGTTATTCTCTCTGAAGAGTAGAGCTCACACGGAAGCTGATTTTCTTTTTGGTGAGAAAATATGTTTCTTGGTCGAGAATCCGATGCACGTCTCAGTGGAGTGGAGGGGAGAGGAGGGACCTCCGCCACAAAAGGCGCGATGGACCTCCCAGTCTTGACCAGCAACATTATATAAAATCCAAGTTAACGAGAGCCACAGATCAAGTGCGTTGTGCCACACGTCGCGCCACATGCATGGTTCCTTGTAGTACCGTTATCCGGCTAATTACCAACTGGCTTAACCAAATACTCCATTCGTTCTAAAATAAGCGTCTCAACTTTATACTAGCTCTAATATAAATTTATACTAAACTTAAGATACTTATTTTAGAACGGAGGGAGTAAATGCCAGTGGTCCGAAAAGACACAGAGGGGGAGAAGAAAAGATTGCTGAGTGGGTGGAAATATCTTGAGGCTGATATTAATCGGGCATGAGACAAATCCTGCAAGTGGCGCCTCTCCATTTCAGATAGTGGTAGTATGATCGTAAAATAGTTGCAGCGGGAGCACGGCTCACGTCCACTGATCCCGCTCCCAGGTGACGTGGATCCACCTCTGACCATATTTTATGCGCCTCAGCGATTTCCGCCACCTCACTGCCCGGTGGGCCCCACGAGGATAGCGCAATGAAGACCTGCCACTCGTCTAGAATGCCAGGCACTCTTCTCCGCTATCTACTGTGTTATTTTTATTTGCCCAGTTGTCACGGTCCATCCAAAATCTTGTACACTTGTTTTAGGTTAATACCAACAGAGAGGTTAGCTTCAGCTAGTTTAGTGATGGTGACGCGCCGCAGCAACGATATCTTCCGGCGATGCGGTCTCGCGCGTTTCATCCGTCACTAGAAGAAGGGTTGTGCGCACTTTGTTGCGCCGTTCGTATTGTTGGGTTTCTTAAAAAAATTACTCTGCTTTAAAATATGAGGTGTATTACTTTTTTTTTGAAAAGTCAAATCTTTTAAGCTTGATCAAATTTGTAGAGAAATGGATCAAAATCCATAATATCAAATCGGTACTTTTAGTTTTATCACGAAATGAATTTCCATACTTTTTTTTTGTTTAATGTGGTGGATGTCGATTTATTTTGCTCTGAACATGGTCAAAGTTAAAGAAATTTGACTTTCCAAAAAACTAATACCCCTTATATTTTATAACTAATGGAATATTTAGTTTGGCGGTGGGAGAGATGATATAGTGTGTTTTATTTTTATTTATAATGCGATGATTTGATAGGCTTTTCATGGTGTGTTTCTGGATTATCCACTAACCAATCTATATCTATGTTGGGAAATTTCTGTGTTGGTGGTTGCATGTATATTGATACTACAATATCAGATATCAAATGATGGCGCTTCTTTTTTCTAGGTGATGGGAAGGTGCGGGGAATTAATATGTTTTTATGGGTCGGTCAGCAAATTATGATGTCCGAGCCAATAAGAGCCACGAAACCAGGGGTGTAGTGCCAGTGCTAATTATCCGGTTAATTACTAAGTACACTAGCACTCACTAGACTGCCCTAAACAAGTTGACACTCGTGGTCCGAAAAGAGAGAGAGAGAGAGGGGAAAGAAGATGGGTGGGGTGGGGGCGCAAATATCCCGCGGCTGATATTAATCTGGAGATGAGACAAATCCTGCAAGTGGCAACGTCCCGTTTCAGATCAGATAGCATGATCGTAAAGTAATCGCAGGGGGAGCGAGGCTCACGTCCACTGATCCCGCGCCCTAATCACGTGGTGGGACCAACTCTGACCATTCTTACGCGTCTCGGCGCTTTCCGCCACCTCACTGCCCGGTGGGCCCCAGAAGGGAAGCGTAATACAGATCTGCCAGCCACTCTTCTCCGCTACTGCATCTTATTTTATTTCTGCGGTTGTCACGGTCCATCCATGATCTTACGGATAAACTTGTGTTAGGTTATTAATAACAGAGAGGTTAGAGCATCTACACCGGCCCACTCAAGCACGGGTGAACCGCTCGGTCACATTTTTCGACCCAGACGGACACCTCAAACGGGTCTCAAACATTCAAGCTGACAGACACCATATCCAGCCTAAAATATGGGGTGAATATGGGGCTCCCAGGCACGCCTGTCATGTCGGTCTGATGGCAGGGGCCCACGTGCAAACGCCCGAAAACCCAGCGTCTGACGGACACCACGGCTGTTGCCACGTAGCGCCGCTCCGGCTCGCCGCCCAAGACAAATCCGGCTAATTAAGCCGGTCGGTGTCACGCAACCCTAACCCATCCCCCTCCCCTCTTCGGACTACTAGTCCGAGCCCATCCACCTCCTCCCTCTCCCGCTCCGGCGCTCTGCCCACGGTCAGACGCTCCGCCCACGCTTCGGCACTCCGCCATGGTCCGGAGCAAGATCACCTACTACACCATGCTGACGCCAGAGCGCCGCTACGAGATCCAGCGGGAGATCCGGGCGACGCAAGCTGCACGCCCCGCTCGCATCGCCGTCGGGCTGCCTCCGGACTCGCCGGAGCCGGAGAAGGAGGAGGAGCAGCCAGTGGAAGAGGAGGAGCAGCCGGGGGAAGAGGAGAAGGAGATGGCTCCGATGAAGGTGGAGGACCCGGACCAGCAGGTGTCGGCCTTCAACATCGAGCAGGCGAAGGCAGAGTTCGTCGTCGTCCAGTCTGACGAGATGGCGGAGCAGCAGGACATCCTGGAGTCCATCCAGGGTGAGGCGTATGTGGAGGCCAATCGGGCGTTCATCCGGCGGGAGCAGGCGGAGTCCGACACGCTCTTCGCTGAGCTCGATGCGGAGATAGAGGCAGAGGAGGCCGGAGCGGAGCAGCTGAAGGCGCAGGAGGAGCCGGAGCTGCAGCTGCTGCCCATGATGCCTGATTCGGGCACGGAAATCGTCGTGATCTCCGACGAGAAGTAGCTAGGATCGACGTAGTACATAGGTTCTGTTTCCTTTTGCATGTCTTTTATGGGTATACGAATCTAGTATGAAATGTCCGGATGCAAGAAGTGAAATTTGAGGTGTGTATGGTCATCGCCCGAGGACATGCCTGGGCGCGTCCGCGGGCGTTTGAGACCATATTTGCCATATGTGACTGTAGATGCTCTTAGCTCAGGTAGTCTAATGACGATGCCACGCATGTTGAATCCGTGAAAAGATCGACTTTTGAGTCGCAAGAATTTTGAAACCCAGTAATATGAAAAGCACATGACTACATAGAGTGTTTCATGCCACAGAAAAACAAAAACAAAATGGATGAAAGTGGTTAGAGTGAATGTTAGATTTTCTTTGAAATGTAATACAAATGATTACTTAGGAGAAGTTTTCTATAGGATCCAATCATGTGAATCAAATAACCAACATAGGAAAATTTCTAAGGAATCTACACTAGTAGAAAAGGGGGCAATAGTCCAGGCCGGGTCAGCCCATTAGTCCCGGTTCAGTCCAGAACCGAGACCAATGGTGGCATTA
Source organism: Triticum dicoccoides (assembly GCF_002162155.2). Lineage (NCBI taxonomy): Eukaryota > Viridiplantae > Streptophyta > Magnoliopsida > Poales > Poaceae > Triticum > Triticum dicoccoides. The sequence continues at coordinate 757,887,279 of NC_041393.1, read as the reverse complement.
GACCCGGTTCGTGAGCCCCGGGGGCCGGCCGGGCCACGTGGGCCATTGGTCCTGGTTCGTCTGGACCTTTTGGTCCCGGTTGGTGGGACGAACCGGGACCAATGGGCCTCACTCCTGGCCCACCACCATTGGTCCCGGTTGGTGGCATGAACCGGGACCAAAGGCTGCCCTTTAGTCCCGGTTCATGCCACCAACCGAGACCAATGAGGTGCCTATGTATACCCCCTCGCGTAAGAGCAGGGCACACTGCTCTGTTTATTCTGGCCGCCAAGGGGGAGAGGGCTTGGTGGTGCTCTAGCTCACCTCCTATGCACACAAGGTGTTCGATGGAATGCCCGAGCCACACCACTTAAGCTTTCTCCTCTCCAAGCTCGACCTCCAAGCTCCATTTTCCTCAATATTTGTCTAGGTTTAGCGGTCCGTCACGCCCCGTCCCCGTCTTCACCGCCGTCGATCACCCGTGCCGATCTCATCGCCGGCACCACCGTGGTGAGCCTCTTGTTCTTATCTTCTTTTTGAAAGGAAAAATATTCTTACTTGTATGTTTAGATAGATACTTGTATTATTTTCTTACTTTTATTATTGCATCTTATATAGTGCGATGGTTTTGGTATCCGCACCCGTCGGCCCTCGTCCCGTCTATGATTCGGATGTGGTATATATTATCTTTTCATAACTATTGGTTCATTTATTGTTTATGAAAATTATGCCGACCAACGTGACATAGATTTTATTTATCTAGGAGGTTGTTGAACCGGAAATTCCAACCGACCCTATTGTCGAGAGGTTAAATTTAGTTGAAAAAGAAAACAATTTCTTGAAGGAAAAAATAAGAAAAATTGAGGAGGAGGAGATGATATTGGAGTTGCATGTTGCGGATGTCATCGATGATCACAAGATCAAGATGGATGCAATGCGCTTGAAGATTAGAAAGATTAGAAAATATGCCATTCATACCGAGGCTTGGTATCATTATGCCGTTGGATCAGTTGTTACCTTGGTTGCGATTATGATCGCATTTGTTTTCGCATTGAAATGTTTTACATAGTTTCAATTTATGGTTTAATTAATTTAGATGCTCTGTAGAGCTTTATGTTGTTCTGTAATGATTTTCGCTTGAAGATGAGAATTATGTATGTACTTTGGTTTTAATGTGATGATGAACTTCTATTAATTTGGTCACTTAATTATCTATTCATGATGTTCTGTAATGATTTTTGACACACTTAATTATATATAATGCACGCAGATGAACCGGCAATGGATGTACGGTAACAGACACACCTCCGAGTACATTAAGGGCATGCATGATTGTCTCGAAGTGGCTGAGGCAAACAAGCAGAATGGTTTTATGTGTTGTCCATGCCCTATATGTGGGAATACGAAGTCTTACTCTGACCGGAAAATCCTTCACACCCACCTGCTTTACAAGGGTTTCATGCCACACTATAATGTTTGGACGAGCTACGGAGAAATAGGGGTTATGATGGAAGACGACGAAGAAGAAGAGTACGATGACAACTATGTGACCCCTGAATACGGTGATGCTACTGAACATCAAGAGGAACCAGACGATGTGCACGATGATGCTGCAACGGGCGAAGCTGCTGAAGCTCAAGAGGAACCAGATGATGTGCCCGATGATGATGATCTTCACCGGGTCATTGTCGATGCAAGGATGCAATGCGAAAGTGAAAAGGAGAAGCTGAAGTTTGATCGCATGTTAGAGGATCACAAAAAAGGGTTGTACCCCAATTGCGAAGATGGCAACACAAAGCTCGGTACCATATTGGAATTGCTGCAGTGGAAGGCAGAGAATGATGTGCCAGACAAAGGATTTGAGAAGCTACTGAAAATATTGAAGAAGAAGCTTCCAAGGGATAACAAATTGCCCGACAGTACATACGCAGCAAAGAAGGTCGTATGCCCTCTAGGATTGGATGTGCAGAAGATACATGCATGCCCTAATGACTGCATCCTCTACCGCGGTGCGTACAAGGATCTGAACGCATGCCCGGTATGCGATGCATTCCGGTATAAGATCAGACGAGATGACCCTGGTGATGTTGACGACGAGCCCCCCAGGACGAGGGTTCCTGCGAAGGTGATGTGCTATGCTCCTATAATACCACGGTTGAAATGTCTGTTCAGAAACGGAGAGCATGCCAAGTTGATGCGATGGCACAGTGAGGACCGTAAGAAAGACGGGAAGTTGAGAGCACCCGCTGACGGGTCGCAGTGGAGAAAAATCGAGAGAAAGTACTGTGCTGAGTTTGCACGTGACCCAAGGAACGTATGGTTTTATTTAAGCGCAGATGGCATTAATCCTTTCGGGGAGCAGAGCAGCAATCACAGCACCTGGCCCGTGACTCTATGTATGTATAACCTTCCTCCTTGGATGTGCATGAAGCGGAAGTTCATTATGATGCCAGTTCTCATCCAAGGCCCTAAGCAACCCGGCAACGACATTGATGTGTACCTAAGGCCATTAGTTGAAGAACTTTTACAGCTGTGGAATGAAAATGGTGTACGTACATGGGATGAGCACAAACAGAAGGAATTTGACCTAAAGGCGTAGCTATTCGTGACCATCAACGATTGGCCCGCTCTCAGTAACCTTTCAGGACACACAAACAAGGGATACCACGCATGCATGCACTGTTTACTTGACACCGAAAGTATATACCTGGGAAGCTACAGGAAGAATGTGTACCTGGGCCATCGTCGATTTCTCCCGACCAGCCATCAATGTCGAAAGAAAGGCAAGCATTTCAAAGGCGAGGCAGATCACCGGAAGAAGCCCGCCATGCGTACCAGTGATCACGTACTTGCTATGTGATGTCTACTCCACATCCTTCTTCTTGTAGACGTTGTTGGGCCTGCAATTGCACAGGTTTGTAGGACAGTAGCAAATTTCTCTCAAGTGAATGACCTAAGGTTTATCAATCCGTAGGAGGCGTAGGATGAAGATGGTCTCTCTCAAACAACCCTGCAACCAAATAACAAAGAGTCTCTTGTGTCCCCAACACACCCAATACAATGGTAAATTGTATAGGTGCACTAGTTCGGCGAAGAGATGAAGATACAAGTGCAAAATAGATATTAGATATAGGTTTTTGTAATCTGAAATAATAAAAACAGCAAGGTAACAAGTGGTAAAAGTGAGCGTAAATGGTATTGCAATGATAGGAAACAAGGCCTAGAGTTCATACTTTCACTAGTGCAAGTTCTCTCAATAATAATAACATAGATAGATCATATAACAAGCCCTCAACATGCTACAAAGAGTCACCCCAAAGACACTAATAGCGGAGAACAAACGTAAAGATTATGGTAGGGTACAAAACCACCTCAAAGTTATCCTTTCTGTTCTATCTATTCAAGAGTTCGTAGTAAAATAACATGAAGCTATTCTTTCCGCTCAATCCATCATAGAGTTCATACTAGAATAACACCTTAAGACACAAATCAACCAAAACCCTAATGTCACCTAGATACTCCATTGTCGCCTCAAGTATCCATGGGCATGATTATACGATATGCATCACACAATCTCAGATTCATCCAACCAACATAAAAGTAGTTCAAAGAGTGCCCCAAAGCTACTACCGGAGAGTCAAGAACGTGTGCCAACCCCTGTGCATAGGTTCCCAATGTCACGAAACCCGCAAGTTGATCACCAAAACATACATCAAGTGGCACATGATATCCCATTGTCACCACAGATAATCATGGCAAGACATACATCAAGTGTTCTCATAAAGACTCAATCCGATAAGATAACTTCAAAGGGGAAACTCAATTCATCACAAGATAGTAGAGGGGGAGAAACATCATAAGATCCAACTACAATAGCAAAGCTCGGGATACATCAAGATCGTGCTATAGAGGGAACACGAGAGAGAACACGAGAGAGAGAGATCAAACACATAGCTACTAGTACATACCCTCAGCCCCGAGGGTGAACTACTCCCTCCTCGTCATGGATAGTGCCGGGATGATGAAGATGGCCTCCGGTGATGGGATCCCCCTCCGGCAGGGTGCCGGAACAGGGTCCTGATTGGTTTTTGGTGGCTACAGAGGCTTGCGGCGGCGGAACTCCCGATCTAGGTTCTGTTCTAGAAGTTTTTGGGTACGTAGGTATATATGGGTGCAGGGGGTACGTCGGTGGAGCTACGGGGGTCCCACGAGGCAGGGGGCGCGACCAGGAGGCACCCTCGTGAGCACCTCCCATATCTCCTGACGTGCACTCCAAGTCCATCGGGTGGCTTTCCTTCTAAAAATAACTTCTTCAGTTGATTTCGTTCCGTTTTGACTCCGTCTGATATTCCTTTTCGTCGAAACACTGAAATAGGCATAAAACAGCAAATCTGGGCTGGGCCTCTGGTTAATAGGTTAGTCCCAAAAATAATATAAAAGTGGATAATAAAGCCCAATATTGCCTAAAACAGTAGATAAAGTAGCATGGAGCAATCAAAAATTATAGATACGTTGGAGACGTATCACTATGTCAATGATTTACACGTAATCTTTGGAAAGGGTCCTGGCGAACTAGCTGTTCCGACTGACGCTAGGGGACACGCACCCATGTGAAAGAAGAAATCTATATTTTGGGACCTACCCTACTGGAAAGACCTAGAGGTCCGCTCTTCGATCGACGTGATGCACGTGACGAAGAACCTTTGCGTGAACCTGCTAGGCTTCTTGGGTGTGTATGGGAAGACAAAAGATACACCTGAGGCACGGGAGGACCTGCAACATTTGCACGAAAAAGACGGCATGCCTCCGAAGCAGTATGAAGGTCCTGCCAGCTGCGCTCTTACCAAAGAAGAGAAGGAAATATTCTTTGAATGACTGCTTAGTATGAAGGTCCCGACTGGCTTCTCGTTAAATATAAAGGGAATAATAAATATGGCTGAGAAAAAGTTTCAGAACCTAAAATCTCATGACTGCCACGTGATTATGACGCAACTGCTTCTGGTTGCATTGAGGGGCCTTCTACCGGAAAACGTCCGATTAGCCATTGTGAAGCTATGTGCATTCCTCAATGCAATCTCTCAAAAGGTGATCGATCCAGAAATCGTACCAAGGCTAAGGAGTGATGTGGCGCAATGTCTTGTCAGTTTCGAGCTGGTGTTCCCACCATCCTTCTTCAATATCATGACGCACGTCCTAGTTCATCTAGTCGACGAGATTGTCATTCTGGGCCCGTATTTCTACACAATATGTTCCCCTTTGAGAGGTTCATGGGAGTCTTAAAGAAATATGTCTGTAACCGCACTAGGCCAGAAGGAAGCATCTCCATGGGCCATCAAACAGAGGATGTCATCGGGTTTTGTGTTGACTTCATTCCTGGCCTTCAGAAGATAGGTCTCCCTAAATCGCGGTATGAGGGGAGACTGACTGGAAAAGGCACGCTTGGAAGGGACTCAATAATATGCAGGGATGGATATTCTTGGTCTCAAGCACACTGCACAGTTCTACAGAACTCTACCTTGGTGACCCCTTATGTCGATGAACACAAGAACAGTCTGCGCTCCAAACACCCGGAGCAGTGCGACGACTAGATTACATGTGAACACATCAGGACTTTCAGCAGTTGGTTGGAAACACGTCTCAGAGGTGACAACACTGTTTGTGATGAGCTGTACTTGTTGTCCAGGGGACCATCTTCGTCTGTTACGATTTGGAAAGGATACGAGATAAACGGAAATACATTTTACATGATTGACCAAGATCAAAAGAGCACCAATCAAAACAGTGGTGTCCTCTTTGATGCAATCACTGAGAGGGGAAAGGACACATATTATGGTTACATAGTGGACATATGGGAACTTGACTACGGACATGATTTTAAGATCCCTTTGTTTAAGTGAAAATGGGTCAATCTGTCAGGAGGCGGGGTACATGTAGACCCATAGTACGGAATGACAACAGTGGATCTGAAAAATCTTGGGTACACTGACGAACCGTTCGTCCTAGCCAATGATGTGGCACAGGTTATCTATATGAAGGACATGTCTACCAAACCGAGAAAAAGAAAGATAAGGAAGCGAATACATCATACGATGAGCCAAAGCGCCACATAGTTCTTTCAGGAAAAAGGGACATCGTGGGAGTGGAGGGCAAGACAGACATGTCTGAAGATTATAAAAAGTTTCATGAAATTCCTCCCTTCAAAGTCAAGGCTGACCCAACATCCTGATAAACGATGAAGATTATCCATGGTTACGACGCAATAAGCAAATGACACAAGCGAAGAAAAAGTGAAGACTTTCTCCCGCAACTATTATGATGATACCATGCCAACTTTGTAACAGACGAGTATGATACCATTGTTCGTTTTGTACATGCACATGCTATGTGGGTGAAATTATGATACCATGTTAGCTTTCAACTTTTTCAGAGTTCATTTGAAATGCTTTAATGTCTTATGGTTCGGCCCTCATAATACCATTAATCCCGGTTCGCTCTTTGTCAACTATGTTCTCACAAAGAACACTCAAGAGGGCAGCCATGTGGGCCATTGGTCCCGGTTCATCTAGACCATTTGGTCCCGGTTCCACGCACGAACCGGAACCAATGCGCCTCGCCCCTGGCCCATGACCATTAGTCCCGGTTTGTGCCACAAACCGGGACTAAAGGGTTGGTCCTCGTTGCGGTCAGAGTTTAGTCCCACCTCGCCAACCGAAGGGCGCTCACACCGGTTTATAAGCCCCTCCCTCTCTGCCTTGTTGAGCTCATCTCAAAGTGAAAATAGATGCCCTTATACAGGGAATTTGACCTAAATTCATACTGAATTTCTCTGTAATTCATAGAAATTTATTATGAATTTAGGTTGAATTCTCTCTATAGGCGCATCTATGCTCATTTTTTAGTAAAGTTAATCACAAACTTGTGATTCACACAAATTTCAAAGAATTCAAATTTGAAAACTAATGGCACTAACAGAGAGTTTATAATTTTTCTAAAACTAATGGCACTAACAGAAAGTTTATAATTTTTCTAACCTAAAAGCAAAAAAGAATTAAAAAATAAAGCAAAAAACAAAAGAAAATAAATAATGCAAAAAAAACAAAAAAAATAAAAAACTATTTTTATAGTAAAGTTATTCACAAACTTGTGATTCACATAAATTTCAAAGA
>NC_041393.1:757879193-757879880 GCF_002162155.2 Triticum dicoccoides | reverse complement strand
ACAAAAAGTTTATAATTTTTCTAAAACTAATGGCACTAACAGAAAGTTTATAATTTTTCTGACCTAAAAGCAAAAAGAATTAAAAAATAAAGCAAAAAACAAAAGAAAATAAATAATGCAAAAAAATGAAAAAAAACTATTTTTATAGTAAAGTTAATCACAAACTTGTGATTCACACAAATTTCAAAGAATTCAAATTTTAACTATTCAAATTTGAAAACTAATGGCACTAAAAGAAAAGTTTATAATTTTTCTGACCTAAAAGCAAAAAGAATTAAAAAATAAAGCAAAAAACAAAATAAAATTAATAATGCAAAAAACAAAACAAAAAAAATGGAAAAAAACTAAAAAAAACTGCCACCTATTGGGCCACCATGGCGTGAATACGATTAGAAACCCAACCTGGCCCAGAATTCAGGCCTGCAGAAGGCCCAATAGGCCCACAGCAGCATAGTGTGAGATTAAGCCCGAAAGCCTGCAGTTGAGAGGAGCTCGAGAGGGTGGGCGCAGCAGCGCTTATAAACCACTCTCGAGCCCTCTCAACTAGCGAGGTGGGACTAAACTATCGCCGCGACGCGGGCAGCATAGGGGCCTTTGGTCCCGGTTGATGGCACCAACCGGAACTAAAGGGGGGCATTGGTACCGGTTCGTGGCACCAACCGGGACCAAGGCCCCCCTTTAGTCCCG
>NC_041393.1:757869092-757879126 GCF_002162155.2 Triticum dicoccoides | reverse complement strand
CCGCCCTTTGGGCTGCCGAAAACTGGCCTTTGGTCCCGGTTGGTGGCACAAACCGGGACTAAAGGGGGGCATTGGTCCCGGTTGGTGCCACGAACCGGGACCAATGCTTCGACTATATAAGAAACACTTGTGAAAATTCTCAGTTTTCATCGCCAGTTGCCCCCATCCCCCGACGACGCCGAGATCATCGACGCCGTCAGGCTGCTCCACCTCGTCGTCGCCGCCGCCGCCGCCAAGGCCGACGCCTCCCCGAGCCCGCGCTGTCCAAGTCGTCGGCCTTCCTGAGCCCGCGCCATCCTCGTCGCCGGCCTCCCCGAGCCCACGTCGTCCAAGTCGTCGGCCTCCCCGAGCCCGCGCCGTCCTCGTCACGGGCCTCCCCGAGCCCACGCTGTCCTCATCCCCGTCGCCGCCTGCCTCCCCGAGCCCACCCTCCTCGTCCCTGTCATCGCGTGCCGCCTGAGACCGCCGTCCCCGTCACCGTGTGCCGCCCCGAGCCCCTGCCCCGTCCCGCCCCCGCGCGCCGGCGCCCTCGCCGCCCCCGCCGTCGCCATCGTCATCGCTAGCCGCCCCCGCTGTGAGCCGCCGCGCCGCCCCGGCTCTGTTTTTTTCATTTTTATTAGTTTAATTATTTGTTCATATATATATATAATGTATATGTGTATGTATGTGGCTATGCGGCTCTATTTTTTTTCATTTTTATTAGTTTAGTTTTTTTGTTCATATATATATGTATATATATATATAATGTATATGTGTATGTATGTAGATGTTCAAAATGTATAAAAAAATTGTTCTGAGCATGTTTTTGTTCATATATGTATTTTTTGTTCATATGTGTATTAATGTTTTCATATATGCAAAAGATAGATTTTTAGAAAAGTTAGGATTTTTTTTCTGTTCATAGATTTTTTTGGTGATATTAATTATTGTAGAATATATAAATATTTGTATATTCATATGAACAATGCATTAGGCAAAACCTTTATTTTTTTCGAAATTTTCTATTTGAACATTTTGTTTTAAAAACAAGCAATACTAAAAGAATGAGAGGAAAAAGGAAAATAAGAAGAGGAAGAAAGGAGGAGAAGAGGAGAAATAAATAAGAAGAGGAAAAAAGAAGAAAAAGAAGAGGAGAATAAGAAAGGAATAGAGGAGAACAAGAAAAAATAGAAATATTCTATTTTTTCTTGTTCTCCTCTATTCCTTTCTTCTTCTCCTATTTTTTCTTCTTCTTTTTTTCTTCGATCTTCTCTTCTATTCCTTTCTTCTTCTCCTCTTTTTATTTTTTCTTTTGTCTTCTTATTTTTTATCGGGTATGTCGTTGTCCATATACCCCCTCCCGATAACTTCAACACGAGGGAGGAGGGTCGATATACCCCCTCCCTGATAACATTATTTTCCCATGTATGTATGTCGTCGTTGTCGATATAACCCCTCCCGGATAACTTCTACATGAGGGGCGGTTGATATATATACCCCCTCTCGACCGTGATAACTTATACCACGACAGCACCCCCCTCGGCCCTCTCGCTCGACCAAAACTCTCGAGGGCACCCAAACCCTAGAGAAAAAACGATGTTGGTCTCCTACCCCCTCCCGCCGCGCCCCTACCCGACAAACTCTCTCGAGGCAGCGTCGAGGCCACTAATTAATATGATTCCTTACTGTGATTAGCTAGCTAGTTCTACGTTTGCCACTAATATATCCATATCTGTCATGTTTGAATAATAATTGGCATGTTGTAAATATTTGTAGAAACTATGGACACCCCCTGAGACGAAGCAACAGAAGTGATGTTGGAGGAGATCATCGCACATGGAAGTGATGCCATCTTATCGTATCTGAACGACACCGATGGTCTGGAAGGACAGGGTGAAGAAGCAGGCAATTATGATGGCTCCTTTGACCCAATGCCGGTGCAAGAAGGAGACCATGAGGACGGCTCCGGTGACCCAATGACGGTGCAAGAAGGAGACCGTGATGACGGCTCCGGTGACCGAACTGAGTCTGGCCAGGTATATATATATTAGTTAAGCCCGTGCTGACTAGCTAATTGATGCATTCATTGTTTTGGTATATGTACACATATTAATTAACTCTCGTCTTTCTTCTTTTTTCTATCCCTCCGGATCGAGCACAACTTCGGTAAGGAGACGAGGCCCGAAGAAAAAAGTTGAGCTCGGATGAAAGGTTTGAGATCACAACAATCCCGCGCGACGGCGAACCGAGTGAACCCATCCGGACAAAGAACGCATTTGCTGCTCTGTGCGGGGTTCTTGTTAGGGACAAGATCCCGATCAGCATCCATCAATGGTATAAGCCTAAGGAGGAAGACCCTCAGGTGTCTTATGTCAATGATATGTAGAAAGATGATCTTTGGACTGAGCTGAAGGCAAATTTCACCCTACCTCCAGAGGAGGATCCGGAGAAGCCAGTTAAAGAACAATTAATCAAGTCTTGTGCTCTTAAGAAGATGGCAGGCCTATTCAGGAGGTGGAGGAAAGAGCTGAAAAATTTTGTCGACAAAGAAGAGACACCAGAATTCATCGGCAAATACGAGAAGATCAGAGATCACTGGCCCGCATTTGTGGCCCACACGACATCGGAAAAGAGTAAGAAGATGTCGGCGACAAACAAGGAAAATGCTGCGAAGAAGAAGTTTCACCATCGCACGGGGTCAGGTGGCTACCTCAAAGCCCGGCTTAAGTGGTCCAAGGCTGAGAATGATCTGCTTGATAAAGGGATCGAACCAGAGACAATGAGATGGCCAGACCGTTGCCGGACTTGGTTCTTCGGGGCTGGCGAAACCTTGGACCTTGTATCAGGGAAGTGCCGTTGGACGGACGAGCAACTAAAAACACCAGTCAACAGGCTTCAGCACTATATCGATGCAGCGCAGCAAGGGACGTTCGTTCCAGACAGGGAGAAGGACGAGCTCACAATGGCCCTCGGGAATCATGAGCACCCTGGACAGACACGAGGCACGCCAGGCTCCATTCCATGGAAGGTTGGTTTTTCGGACGCAGGGGGTTACAAAACCCATGAGAGGAGGAAAAAACTGGAGCAGAGCCAACGGCAGGCGCTGCACGAAAGGGTACAAGGGCTAGAGGAATGAGAAGCAGATCGCAGCAAACGACCTGCCAAAACTTCCCCCGAAGCTACCCCGCCATCTCAGCGGAGAAGTAGCGTGGCTTCCACTGAGCTGCTTCAGCCGGAGCATGTCTTGACGGCTCCTGCTAGCTATCCCGTGGATTTTATCACGGAGGCTCAAAATTGCCACCTTATGACGCAATGGCAGAACTTAAAAGTCAAGGCGACTGTCGGCCAAGTTCGACCTTCTGAACCCAGCGCAACTTTTCATTGTCGTCCGATTCCAAAAGGATATGCTAGGGTGACGGCGGATGAAATAACGGAGGAATTTGAGGAACTTCAGCTTGACCACCCTACCGGTGAAGGGGAGACTCAGCTGGGTTCTGCTCAGAAGACTCCATGCCTATGGCGGATGGAGTTCATCAAGCTTCCGAACTGGACGCCTCCTCCTCCTCCTCCGGCGAGTCAGGGCGCTCCGCCTCCTCCACCGCCTCCTCCTCCGGTGAGTGACGATCAGGGCACTCGGCCTCCTTCTCCAGCGCATGGCAGCACTCCGCCTCCTTCTCCGCCTGCACCGGCGCGCCCGAACAGCTAGCAGCCTCCTCCTTCTCCGGCGCGTGGCGGCACTCCGCCTCCTTCTCCGCCTGCACCGGCGCGCCCGAGCAGCCAGCAGCCTCATCCTTCTCCGCGTCGCCAGCAAGGGCGAAAGAGACCCGTCGCTGCCCCAGCTACTCCGACGTGTCGTAGTCCTTCTCCTCCGCCTCGTAAGAAAGCACGAAAGAAGACAGGCGCCGCAGCCGCTCTGTCTGCTCCGGCGTCTAGCAGTACAGCCAGTAGAGGCGGGCGGCAATACAGATACGGTCCTTCTCTCAAGCCTCTAGAGAAGTTACCGTACGAGAGGACCAAGGAGGAATATGCGAAGATCGTGCAGGCCGAAGTGGACGACTTCTTTGAAGGGTTGAAAGCAAAGAGACATCCACCTCCGGAGGAGAAGGTAGATCCGATGAAAACAAAGCGCACTATCGATGCCCTGAGAAAACCACCAAAGTCTCCGCCAAGAACCAACTATGAGCGCATTACTAAACAGACATATCTCGAAGCGGAGCGGTCGGGAAGTACTGTCAGTGATAAAAGGTTAAAAGAACGAGCAGCTGGGAAAAAAATTGCCCAGCTCGGCGAACAAGCAAAGCAATCGTGCCCCCCGCTCAATGTGTCTAGCGGCGACATCGTCGCTAATGCTCCGGGGACAGTGGCCAGTTATGGCAATCTTGCAGATTACCTGCCTGACGATCAACTTCCTGATTTCTTGGAGGTGGACGAACACAGATACGAGTACGGGAAGCCTCTCGTCAAAGATGAAAAATCTCTAACAACTATGATGCAAAGATTCCATAATTGGTACATGAAAACCTGCAGAGAGTCTGGGGGGACGAATGCTTTGTATTTGAATATTAAAGAGGAGCACGACCTCGTTGGAACTGATCTGTTGACTGTTTCATTTGAGGAGTTCTTTTGAGTTCTTCAATCAAAAGGCCCTCGATAAACTAACGTTCTTTTGCTACTGTCTGTAAGTACTATTTCTGTCATTAAGTCTCTATATATATAGCTCGGCTCTTTCATTGCATGTATTTATAATTAATTATCCTTACTATATTATGCAGATTGAAGATCGTCGAGTGCAAAAAACAAGAAATGTATGATATTGGCTTCATTAACACAAATATCATAGGTGAAATTCAGGTTACAAAGCACGCCGAAGATGCCGAGGCCAACTTGCTACAATCATTGATCAAAAATCAAAACAAAGATTTAATACTCTTTCCTTACAACTTCCAGTGAGTGTTACTGTCGTGTGCATATTCGGTTTCCCTTTATTACTCGAGCGAGATTATAGTAATGTAATTGATGAGTTATGCATGTGTGCATAGATTCCACTATGTTCTTCTGGAGATTAAGCTTGAGCGGGGAGTAGTAAACGTCTTAGACTCGAGACGAAAAAATCCCGAAACCTATGCGGACATGACTAAAATGCTCAACAAGTAAGTTCAATCGATCATTATCGCACCATATCGGCAACTTTTTGTTCATTTCCTGATATCTCAAGTAATAATAATTATTTTCTTTGTCTTGCAGGGTTTGGAAACAGTTCACCGCAGAAGTTCTGAGACTGCCGAAGGAGCTGCGATATACATACCCGAAAGTAAGTACTACTAGCTAGCTAGTTGCGCGCATCTCCCGTTGATTCTATAGCTATACTTTCATCAATGCCATTTATAATGCTTCATTATCAGTTTGATTGATCTCTATTTCTCGTAAAGTGCTTGTGGCAGGAAGAAGGGAATAATTTCTGTGGATACTACGTGTGCGAGTTCATCTACAACGCGACTTTGAAAAATAAGCGGGGCTACTCTAAAAGACAATATGAAGTGCGTAAGCAATAATATTCACAATTTCATTTTATTACACCATCATTTCTGTTGACTTTCATTCATATATGTATTAACCCCCTTCTTCAAATTAGACGTGGCAGATGCGGGATGAATTCCTAGAACAAGATTGCATGAAAGCAATTCAAGAGGAATTGGCGGAATTTTTTCTTGACCACGTCATCAATAAAGCCGGAGAATACCATGTGGAAGTTGATTTCAATTGCTAGGGGATTGTATGAGATCTTACATATTGTATATGTATGTAGCCATCAGCGTCGGATAGATAATACGAAAACTTGTTGTTCGACCAATCTCTCGAAGAAGGAGAGGTCGATCGATCACTTCTCTCGATATGCATGACGAATTTCTGTACTTAATGGTTCCCTTCATTTTCTTACTAGCTAGCGTGTCGAGGGCCTCTCTATGTACAGTACGTAGCTTCGACCAAGCACGGACATAAGAGAGGACACTTCTCTCTATTAATTAGCTAGCTAACACAATATATGAAACACCTAAATTAATCCCCCAAAACCCCCAAACCCCGCCCCCTTTCAAAAAAAATAAAAGCCCCAGCCACTGAAATGCTGACGCGTGGATGCCTTTTGGTCCCGGTTGGTGCCACCAACCGGGACCAAAGGCCCTCCTGCCTGGACTCGGCGCACCGGCCACGTGGAGGCACATCTGTCCCGGTTCATGTTAGAACCGGGACTAAAGGGGGGAGGCATTAGTAGCGACCCTTTAGTCCCGGTTCAAGAATCGGGACTAAAGGCCCTTACGAACCGGGACAAATGCCTTGTTTTCTACTAGTGCTAGTTCTAGAAAAAAAATCTGTAAAAATCTGACGGCTAAAACTTTCCTCTCTTGTCGAGAGTAGAGCGTGCACACACGAGCAAATTAGGTAGGTACACACAAGATGCAGCTTTCTGACGACCTTAACTCACTAGTAGAAAACATGGCATTTGTCCCGGTTCGTAAGGGCCTCTAGTCCCGGTTCTTGAACCGGGACTAATAGGTCGTTACTAATGCCTCCCCCCTTTAGTCCCGGTTCTTACACGAACCGGGACAGATGGGCCTCCACGTGGCCACTGCGGGCAGCCCAGGCAGGAGGGCCTTTGGTCCCGGTTGGTGACATAAATCGGGACTAAAAGGCATCCACGCGTCAGAAGCTGGCTGCAGCTGAGGTTTCTTTTGTTTGAAAGTGGCTGGTTTAGGGGTTTTGGGGGTTAATTTAGGTTGTTATTGGCTAGCTAGTAGAGAGAAGTGTCGTCTCTTATATCTTCGTGCTTGGTTTACCAACGCTACTGCTATGTTTATTTCACCCGCTGATGTATAATAACTCTTCATGCTTGCATCATACATCATCATATATAATAACAAGTCCTACTAATTATGCATCATCATACAACTTCTACTGGTTATTAATAACAAGTCATACGATCATCATACTCATAGTCATCGAACTCAACCCTACATAATTGTTCTTAGCACATGATCATCAGTATCAGGTAGGACCTAAACACACTTAAGATAAAATAGCATAAAACAATATAGACCCCGACTCTCTATTATGAAGAATGGAGATCATCCTGTCTCTAATTCTTGCGCTTTACTTCCTTTTGCTTCCAAGAAGCTCCTTACGACTGTCCATACATTTTTTCCATTCTTTGATTGTCATGTCTCCACTTCTTTTAGAATTCCGGTATTGACAGTTGAAATTCGTAGGATGACCTGGTTGTATGTTCAAAACATCAAGGCGACCATGCGTATACATCAGATGAGGAACACAATCATTCGGGATTATCTGTTGAAAAACATAGTAATAACTTCGTAGTTAGTAATGATGTACTAGTTTTAGAAGTATGCAAAAAGATGCACGGATGTCGTAATAGTAAAAAATCTTACCAGGGTATCTCCATGGTAGTTACCGTAGTTCAACACGTGCACTAGTGACACGTATTGACCATAATGTTGAGGAGTTCGATTGTAGATATTGTAATTCTCAAGATCAGTACAAAATGTGATCAGATGATTTTTCTCCTTATAAGTTAATTCGGAGCCATCGGTGTAGTGGGTTTTGTCTACCATCTTCCGCACATTGTTTGAAGAATGAAAATAAGCTGTCAATGGAAATAATTTGTCAACTCTTTTGAAATAAACAATATAAATTACTTAATAACTACGTTTGAGAAGCTCACATGGGGAAGAATTGGAAGTGTATCCACAAGGACCCAAATGTCCATATTGTCTTGCTCGATTGTAGGATCACCAAGATCCATGGTGACAAGCATACCCTCATCAAAACCATACATCTTGCAAAGTGCTTCCCTATTTTTGCAACCAAAATGGGTTACACTCTCAGCATTGTACAACTTTACTTCAAAATCCACGCCATGATGGGTCCTTAGGTGAACTTTTTTGGTTTCTATACTTTCATGGTCTTCAAAACCCATCCTCTCCAAGACATAGCGTCTTGCATAGCATGGGATAAGCTAGTCGAATTGGAAAAGATGAAAAATACACGTTAAAATAGTTGAAGTCGTGCTTAATTATGAAAAAGAACTATTGTCATCGTTGCGTACCGTTTCAACATCGAAGGTCTCCTCGAGCTTAATACTGAAGCGCCGATCTTCGTCCAGCTCAAGGAACCTATCGCACACACTTCGGTCGTCGTGGCACCAGTCGCACTCCCCCGAGCGGTTTTCATCGTCCGAGTACGATATTTTCAGCCTGTGTTTATAATTCAAATATTAAACTTGTACAATTAAATATTTGTTTCTGGGACCCACGGGAAAGCGCACCGGAGATCGCATCACGCCGGCCGCACTTCTTTGTTTCTGGTTTGTTTATCCATGAGCGACATGTGGCATTTTGAGCTGCTGGTGCTCTTGTGATCCCTGAGAAGAGTAGAGGATACACAAATAATGTTTCTTGGTCGAAAATGTGTTGCACGTCTCAATGGAGTGGAGGAGAGGGGAGTGGAAGAACCTCCATCACAAAGGCCGCCATGGATCTCCAAGTCATAACTGGCAGCACTATATAAAATCCAAGATAATGGGAGCCACAAATCAAGTAGCAGGCCTACCACACATCACGTCACATGCATGGTTCCTTCCACTCCCCCTCACACTGGTTGGATTTATTTTTGCAAGGTAAGCTCATGTTAGATTAGCGATGATGATAGTCGCACCTGGCGAGGAGTGCCACGTCCCATTTTAATCAGCCACAGTCAGAAAATGCTGTGCTGCTCGCGCTTACGAGTAGAGCTTACAAAAGATTAATTTCTTTAGGTCAGAAAAAACGATTCTTGGTCCAAAATCTGATGCACGTCTTAGTTGAGTGGAGGGTAGGGGCCGGGAGGGACCTCCGCCACAAAAGGCATGATGAATCTCCCAGTCTTAACCAGCAGCAATATACAAAATCCAAGATAGTGAGAGCCACAAAACCAAGTGCATAGGGTGACACATGGCGTCACATGCATGGTTCCTTGTAGCATTGCCCGGTTAATTACCAAGCACACTACCGCTTACCAGAGTAGCTTAATCAAATCAACACCAGTGGTCCAAAAAGACAGAGAGGGAGAGAAAAAGAAGATGGGTGGGTGCAAATATCCTGCAAGTGGCAACGTCCCGTTTCAGATCAGATAGCATGATCGTAAAGTAATCGCAGGGGGAGCGAGGCTCACGTCCACTGATCCCTCCCGCAGGTGACATGGATCCATCTCTGACCATTTTTTATGCGCCTCGGTGCTTTCCGCCACCTCACTGGCCGGTGGGGCCAGAAGGAAAGCACAATGAAGATATGCCGGTGGGGCCAGGAGGAGGAGGAGGAGAGGGAGAAGGAGGATGAGGAGGAGCATGCGGGGGAGGAGCCGCTGAAGCGGAGCCCATGGAGGAGGAGGAGGAGGAGGAGAAGGAGGAGGCGATGGAGCCAGCTGCGGGCTTCACCATGGTGGACGCGGAGGTGGAGTACGAGGCCACCCAAGCGATGGAGATGGTGGAGAAAACCTCCATCCTCGAGTCCATCCAGGACGCGAGCCCTACGTCGAGGCAAACCGATGATTCATTCGGCAGCAACAGAGCCGTTGTTTGCCAAACTGAACGCGGAGGTGGAGGGGAGCCGGAGCCTCCGTAGGCGTAGGAGCCGCCGCACTTGCCCATCTACCCGGCGTCAGAGCCTTTGTGGCTTTGCTTCTTTCCTGTTGGGCTCGCTTTCTCCCTTATCCGCTCCTCGGCTGATGTATACAAGTGTATTTTCTTATACTAGCTCAAAAAAGTGTGTGTTTTACTAGTATTTTGCTTTGCAGTAAATTCGAAACGATGATGCGAAATGATTTGAGTGTGATTTTCTATGTAACTATCCTGACGTGATTTGTATGACTGTTTGGAATGCTAAAATTTCCCCATGGTTTATTGTATCATATATAATTTGTTTGATGGGACAATGTTACATTATAGTTGTTGTTGTTGTGGTACGCGAAATAATACACGTGAAAATGCATGGGGTCTCGGCGTTTTG
>NC_041393.1:757863663-757868899 GCF_002162155.2 Triticum dicoccoides | reverse complement strand
GGAAGAGAACAACAAATATCTAGAGCCATTCGAACAAAAGAGGCCAGGAGCGAACCTATGAAGACATTTCTAGGATTAATTGTAGAAACACGGGTGAAATTTAGATAAGGCCAATATGTAATAGTGGTGCGAGTGGGCTTTCCCTTTCACGGTGTGTCTAACTCCGGGTCCCGTTCGTCTTGGTCGTGGAATTTTCGAGACGTATTCCTATAAATTTAGTTGCCGAATAGATACGAGTGTAACAATTCTAATCCTGAGGATATGTGGCCAACAAAAAAGAATCTCCACTTGTTTAACTTATTCTTTTATGATCTTGTCTGAGAGACTTCGCGTGACCTGGATGGACACTGTGTGCAAAATTACACAATTCAAATAATGAGAATATTTTGGAAAAGAAGGGGAAGCCCGTGAACGAATTTAAGAGCAGCTCTAACCCGCATTATAGTTGGCTCCACATCATTGAATCTGCCAATTTGGGTAAATTGCGGCAACAATTGCAATGTTTGGAATATGCACAACTCTGAACTGAAAAAAAATTCATTTCAATTTCTCGCCTTCTCTAACTCTAGGTTTCTCTCTTTTTTCTGGCCACAAAAATTATGATGTTTCTATGTCCATTTAATTATCAGATACTGCATAGAATGAGTTGTGATGTTATAATTTTTCATGTGTGGTGATGAGAAGATTATCCACCAATTTTGTCGCTTTCTTATGATTGACAAAGTTTGTGAGTTTTGGATGGACACCCTATAGTCTATACCCGTGAATAAACACTAATAGCCTCGAATCCACATAAAATGAATCTCCCCAATGAATTTAACAGCGTGTGACAAGGAACAAACTAGCGGCGGGCAATTTTGGTGGGGTTTTATCTTTTCAGAAAAAGGAGAATAACACCAATTTGTGCATTGATCGTACCCAGGAATTATTCTTGTGTGGAAGCTTTTATAAGGGTTGTTTTTATCTAATATAATGTCTTCGGCTTACCAACGAAAATATAATAATATTGTGCAGTGCAGTGCCACCAACATGAACTCTGTTTGATGCTATGGTAAATCACACTAGTAACCTTAGTAGATAAAGCTGCTAATTAATTTTAGAAAATAAAAATAAGGTGCAGCTTTTTCGACTTGTTCGGTGATAGTTGCTTTATATATAAAGCGGGCAAAACCCCTTTTTGTCAAACAAGAAATGCTAGATTAGGATTAGAAAATGCACGATAGACTGAGATCAGATCCCATCAATATAAGGACGTCCCTAATCAATCATATGGTTCGATCCCACGAGGGGCTCTCATTTGTTAATGGTTGCATGACTAGGCAGGGAAAATATGACCTTTCGGGGGCCTTGTGCAATGGGATTGCAAACCCAACTTTGCCGAGACTCCCCGCGGTTTCCTTTCTCCTCGGCTCCTTATCTCCGCAGTGAAGAGCAGAAACCGAAACCTCTCTTTACTCATTAGGGACCTCTTTGTAATTTCTATCGCATTTAGGCCTCTTCTGCATCATCCGATTAATCCAATTGGACCATGGAGCGGTCCAGAAAATGAAGAAAAAAAGGAGAAAAAAAAAGAGGCGGAAAATATATTGAGGCTGATATTAAACTAGACACAAAGCGGACCACTTGGAACTACCTCGATGCTTCGCCACATCACCCCCTTGAGGGCCCCACGGGAAAGCACAGTGAAGATCGCATCACCCCAGCCACCCTTCTTATTTTTGTGCTTGTTTATTCATTTTTATTTTTTATTTTTTCTCGTGAATACTGTTTTTTTTCACTGACCATGATTAGGTAAGCTCAGGTTAGAATAGCGATGATGACAGTCACACCTGGCGACGAGTGCCATGCTCGCATTTTAATTAGCCCGCGCTACTGCCCCCGCTTAGGAGTAGAACTTACAAAAGATTAATTTCTTTAAGGTCAGAAAATACGTGTCTTGGTCGAAAATCTCAATGGAGTGGAGGGTAGGGCAGGGAAGGACCTCGGCCACAAAAGGCGTGATGGATCTCCCAGTCTTATGAGAGAATTCCTTATTTGGCCCTTTCTTAAAGTTTGGTTCCTTATTTGGCCTAAATAAAATTTTCTTCCCTATTTGACAGCAAAAGTAATTTTTGTTCCTTATATGACACTTTCGTCCATTTTAAACACTAACGGTGTTAAGTGTGAGGTGAAAAGACCATGTTGATTGCCACTGCCCTGGTTGCTCTCTCCGCCGTCCGCGACTCATGTAGACGCGCCATGTCCGGGTGGACGCCTAAGGCTGAGCCCGCCTCAACGCTGGAACATATCCACTCCGTTGCCGCATTCACGAATGATGAACTAACCAAAATATTGGAGCATACATCCCTAAAACATGGATAAATTGATTGCCTTTTTCTTTTTTACTACAGTCAGGATAGTCACACAATAACACTAGGGGCAAAACGGTCTTTCCACCTTACGGTTAACACCTTTAGTGTCTAAAATGGACGAAAGTGTCAGATAAGAAACAAAAATTACTTTAGGTGTCAAATAGAGAAGAAATCTTTTATTTTGGGCCAAATAGGGAACCAAAGTTTAAGAAAGGGCCAAATAAGAAATTCTCTCCAGTCTTAACGGGCAGCACTATATAAAATCCAAGCTAATGAGAGCCACAAAACAAGCGTGTAGTGCCACACATCGCATCACATGCGTGGTTCCTTGTCCCATTATCCGGTTAATTACCGCTTACCAGACTAGGTTAATCAAATTAACGCTAGTGGTCGGAAAAGAGAGAAAGATAGCGAAAAAAAGATGGGTGGTTGGGTGGGTGCAAATATCCAGCGGCTGATATTAATCTGGGATGAGAAAGACAAATCATGATGCAAGTGGCAACCCTCCGTCTCTGATAGAAGTATGATCGTAAGATAATTATGGCGGGAGCAGCGGCTCATGTCCACGGATCCGGCTCCCAGGTGACGTGGATCCACCTCTGTCCATTTTTACGCGTCTCACTGGCCGGTGGGCCCCACAAGGAAAGCGCAATGAAGATCGGCCACCATCTGATGCCAGCCACTCTTCTCTGCTTCTTCATTACTCCCTCTGTCTCAAAAAAGTGACTCAACTTTGTACTAACTTTATACAGTACAAAATTGAGTCGCTTATTTTGGGACGAAGGGAGTACCTATTTTATTTGTGCGGTTGTCACGGTCCATCCAAGATCTGATGAGTTTGTGTTAGGTTAATAATAACAAAGAGGTTAGCTTAGCTAGTCTAATGATGATGGTGACACGCGGCGGCGACCATGCCATCCGGCGATACGGTCTCGCGTGTTTCACCCGTGAAGAGATTCTTTCCCTCGGTCTGACTTTTGTATTCGCGGGAATTTCAAAACACAGTAACATGAGAAGTACGGGACGTAGAGTGGCATGTGGATTTGGGTCCTGTGGAATATCAGCGGGTGTTTAATGCTGTAAAAAACAAAAATAAAATAGTGGTATGTGGACGTAGAGTGGATGCTATGTTTTCTATAAGATGTAATACAGATGATTACTTGGTAAATGTTCTTATAGAATCCAATCCTAAGAAGACAACAGTACAGCCGGCAGTAGCCTAAACCGCAAGAGAATAAGGAAAACTGCTCAAATGTGGTCAACGACATCAACCGCACCACCAGACGCTCGAATGTCTTCTCTAATAAGATCAAGCACCCTCTCAGCAATGCTAGCCACCTGCTAAAAAATCCCGGCATTTCTTTCTTTCCAAATCCTCCAGTGCAGCAGAATGGCGATGGTGTCAAAGTTACCCCTCACACTTTTGGGTACCGCATTCCAAGCATTGCAGATGAAACTATCGTCTGGAATAAGGAAATCAACACGTGTCCATTCTCTGAATTTCAGCCATACATGCCCGGTGAAGAGGCAGTGAACGAAGAGGTGAGTGTAATCCTCGTGTGTCAAAAAACCCGATAGAATCATCTGTCATTATTAAGTTTTAAGGTACAAAAGCTAATCAAGAGCAAGTGATTTGTCAATACTAATAAAAATAAATAAATGAACGACGGGTCATTGTTTCTAGGAGGAAATAGAGTTTTGGGATGAAAATGGGCAGTGGACTGAGATCCAGATGCCCATCAATCAGTTCATAATGGAAAGTGTGGACTGAGGTGTGGTTGATAATCAATCATATCCATCCATCCATGCCATGAGGGTCCCCCATTTCCTAATGGATGCATTACTATAGGCACGAAGAAGATAGAGGCCGTGGGCAAAGGGATTCTTTTTTCTTGTTTTCTCCTTCTTTTTGAGCTGTCCAACTTTGCTGGCACACTGCCGTATCTTTTCTGTTGACTCTTCGTCTTCACGGTACGAACAACGGCTTAGGAACATCTTTATTAGGGAGCTCTTTGTAATATGTGTTGTTATGAGGCCTATTTTTGCATTATACAGTTAATCAATCAACCAATCCTACCTAGTGGTCCGAAGGAAAAGGGGGAAAACGAGAGAGAAGAAAATCAGGGCAAATATCTTGAGGCTGATATTCAACCGGACACAAAGTGGACCTGCTAGGTGGGTGACCACATGGAACTACCTCGATGCTTCCCGCCACATCACCACCGCGTGGGACCCATGGAAAAGTGCACCGGAGAGCGCATCACGCCAGCTAGGCGCCCATATTTGTTTTGCGCTTGTTTATTCGTCTCTCACTGACCATAATTAAGTAAGCTCGGGTTAGCTAACTATATATAAAAAAAACTCAAGTTAGCTTAACAAGGTCACCTGGCGACAGGCGACTCGATGACGAGTGGCATGTGGCATTTTAGTCTAGTGAGCTGCTGGTGCTCTTGGTCGAAAATCTGTTGCAGGTCTCAATGGAGTGGAGGGACCTGCACCACGAAGGGCGCGACGGATCTCCAAGTCCTAGGGCCAACTCCACCGCGCGACCCCAAACGGACGTCCGTTTCGTCCGGATTTTGTCCGTTTAGGGAAGCAATGGGTGCCAAAACGGACATGCATGTCCGGGTGTAGGTGAAGGCGCCCAGCGCGCCGACCGACCCCAAACTGTCCGCCTAAACCACGCGCCCACGCCTGCGCCTCGCCTGCCCGCGAGCTCGCGCTCTTGCCTCGCTGGTGCGCCCGCGCGGTCGTCGTGGCATCTCGTCGCCGCGCCGGGCAGAGAAGGGAGGAGGAAAGTGCGCGGACGAGCACGACGCCCCGCGATGGTCGCGCCCGCGCCCCGGTCACCCCGGGGTGGCCGCGCCGGCCCGCGCCCTGGCCGC
>NC_041393.1:757856072-757863569 GCF_002162155.2 Triticum dicoccoides | reverse complement strand
GCCCCGGCTCGCCCCGGCCTTCCCCGGCCTCGCCTCGGTGCGCCCCGGCCTCGCCCCGGCCACGCTCGCCCAGGCTCGCCACGTTCACCCCGAGCTCGTTGCCGCAGGGGCAGGCGGCTCCGGCGTCCAACAGAGGAGAGAGAGGGGAAGGGGACAAAAGCAGGGGCAAGTGGCTGCCATGCGGGCCATGTGCGGACGCGAGGATGCAGACGGGCTGTCCGCGGCTGTCCGCTTTGCCTCAAATCCATCCCATGTTTGCTCTGGATATGGGGTCGAAGCGGACACTGAACGGACAAAAAGGCAAGATGGGGTTGCGCGTTGGGTCGTTGATTTTGTCTATTTTACCCCAAACGAACGACCCTGGACGATTTGGGGTCGTGCGGTGGAGTTGGCCTAACTGTCAGCACTATATAAAATCCAAGTTAATGAGAACCACAAGTGGAGTACCAGGCCTACCACACATCACGTCACATGCATGGTTCCTTCTTCCATTATCCGGTCTTGATTGCCATTTACCAAGTACCCTACCACTTACCAGATTGCCTTAAACAAACAAATTATGTAACACTAGTGGTCCTAAAAGACAGCATGGAGAAAGATGGATGGGTGGGTGCAAAACTGCAAATATCTTGCCGCTGATATTAATCTGGGATGAGACAAACCGTGCAAGTGGCGCGTCACCGTTTCAGATAGGAACATCACTGGATTATGTAAAAATAATTGCAGGGGAGCAGCGGCTCACGTCCACTGATCCGGTTCCGAGGAGACGTGGATCCTACTGTGACCACTTTTATATCTATCAAAATTCTCGGCCCTTTTTCCACACCTCACTGACCTGCGGGCCCCACAAGGAAAGGGCAGGGAATATCTCGCGGAGCAGAAATAAAATAAAATAAATCTCAAGGTCGCACGGCAGCCACTCATCTGTCACGGTACATGAGCATCCAAGATTTGGTAAGTCCGGTTAGGTTAGCAGAGTGGTTAGCCTCAGCAGATACTCCCTCCATCCAGAAATACTTGTTGGAAAAATGCATAAAAATAGATGTATCTAGTCTAAAACTAAAATACATCTAGATACATCCATTCCTTCGACAAGTATTTCCGGACGGAGGGAGTACTATCTTTGACGTGTCTCCAGCAGGAGGTCTGTGACTACACCAGTGCGCTTGGAATTCATTCGAGCAAAGCACCACCTTGGTGTTGTTCCAGCCCATCCAGTGAGGTAGAAAGAAACGATGCACCCGTTTAGGCCTCCTTTGGTTTGGAGGAATTTTATAGGATTTTCATAGGATAGGATTTCTATAGGAAAAATTCCTTCAGAGCTCTTTGGTTTGTAGGAATGAAATCCTATTCCTATGGAGGAATTCTTCCTATCCTCCACATTTCATAGGAAAACAAACATTAGCCTAGACTCAATGGAAAAAATCCTATGGTGTGAATCAAAGGGCATCTCTTTTTCTATTCCTATGCATAGGATTTGAGATGCATGTCATCTCATTTCCTATGACTTTCCTATTTCTATGATTTTCCAATCCTATGAACCAAAGGAGGCCTTAGTTCATTTTCACCGAGCGCATGTAGCTCAAGCGATCAGTAGCGTGGGGCTCTAATGTCCTCATCTCCTTACTCCACACTCGAAAATCGAGGCAAAATATGTTGAGGCCGATATATTAAACACAGACACAAGGTTGATCTGCGCGTGACTACCTCAATGCTTCGCGCCACATCGCCGCTTCATTCGCCCCACAAGAAAGCGCATCTGGAGATCGCATCATGCTTCGCACCAGCCGCCCTTCTTTGTTTTCTGTTTGTTTATTCATCATTAGGTGTAAGCTCGGGTTAGCTTACCAACGAGATGCTACCTGACAACTCGACGTGCGACACGTGGCATTTTAGTTAGTCTAGTGAGCTGCTGGGGTTCTTGTGATCCTTCTGAAGAGTGGAGCTTACACACAAAATATGTCTCTTGGTCGAAAATCAGAAGCAGGTCTCGATGGAGTGAAGGGGAGGGGAGGGGTGGGACCTCGGCCACGAAAGGCACGATGGATCTCCCAGTCTTAACTGGCAGCAATTTATGAATTCCAAGATAATATGAGCCACAAATCAAGTGCCTACGGCCTTCCACACATCACGTCACATGCAAATATCTTGCGGCTGATATTAATCTGAGATGAGACAAATCCTGGAAGTGGCACCTCTCCGTTTCAGATAATTGCAGGAGAGCGGCGGCTCACGGCCACTGATCCCGCGCCCAGGTGACGTGGATCCACCTCTGACCATTTTTTATGCGTCTCGGCACTTTCCGCCACCTCACTGCATGGTGGGACCCATGAGGAAAGCGCAATGAAGATCTGCCAGCCACTCTTCGCCGCTACTGTATTTTATTTTATTTGTGTGGTTGCCACGGTCCATCCAAGATCAGATAAGCTTGTCTTAGGTTAATTACAGAGAGGTTAGCTCCGCTAGTCTACTGATGGTGACACGTGGCAGCAACCATACCGGCCGGTGATGCGGTCTCGTGTATTTCATCCCTGAAAAGATTCTTTCACTGGGTTCGACTTTTGATTCGCAGGAATTCCAGAACACAGTAATAATATGAAAGTGTAGGATTTAGATAAAAGGTTAGAGTAGATGCTAAATTCCTATAAATTTTAATACAAATGATTACTTGAGAAAATTCTTATAGGATCCAACCCTGCTAATGAAATGACTAACATATGGAGTAGAAAAAATCCTATAGACTCTAATTCTCCAAATAAAAAAAATATATAAATCTCATTGAATCAAAGAGAGAGGGTACTGGGTGTGGATGCTCGATCCGAAACCTTGTCAAGTGTAGAACCTACGCACATGAGCAAACCTTGACAAAAGGCACACAAACGCCGCAGCTCTCGATGGCCTTAACTGACAACATTTTACAAACGGCAGGATAATGAGAGCCACAAGGTAGGTGCTCTGCTCACCACCCGATGCTGGCGTTGCTGCTTTTCTGGTAATTAAATTGGAAATGCAGAGCAACGAGTGGTTATTTCAAAGAGAAATGCGGGTTTGGAATGAAAATGAGCGATCGAATGGAGATCCGGATACCCGTCCATCAGTTCATACTGGAAAGTGTGGACCGAGGTGTGATTGATAATCAATCATATCTATCCATCCATGTCACGAGGGTCTCCCATTTCTTAATGGGTGCATGACAAGGCACGAAGAAGATAGAGGCCTTGTGCAATGGGATTCTTTTATTTCTTCTTGAGCTGTCCAACTTCGCTCACACTCTCTCATAATTTTTGTTGACTCTTCGTCTTGGCGGTAAGAGCAACGGGTGAGAACCTCCTATGAGGAACCTCGTTGTAATTCATTTTGTTTCTAGGCTACTTTGTGCATTATCTGGGTACCTACTACCTAGTGGATAGAGAGAGAGAGAGAAGAAAATCAGGGCAAATATCTTGAGGCTGATATTCAACCAGACACAAGTGGACCAGCTAGGCGTGTGACCACATGGAACTACCTCGATGCTTCCCACCACATCACTGCCTCGTGGGCCCACCAAAAAGCGCATCGGGGATCGCATCACGCCAGCCACCCATATTTGTTTTGCGCTTGTTAATTCATTCATCTGTCACTGAGCATGATTCGGTAAAAGCTCGGGTTAGCTAAACGCTCAAGTTAGCTTAACGATGCCACATGGCGACACAACGAATGAGCGACATGTGGCATTTTAGTTAGTCTGTGGAGTGCTGGTGCCCTTGTGATCCGTGTGAAGAGTAGAGCTTCCACAAGCAATGTTTCTTGGTCGAAAATCTGTTGCAGGTCTCAATGGAGTGGAAGGACCTCCACCACAAAGGGCGCGACGGGTCTCCCCGTCTTAACTGGCAGCAATTTATAAAATCCAAGGTAATGAGAGCCACAAATCAGGTGCCTACGGCCTACCACACATCACGTCACATGTATGGTTCCTTCTTCATTATCGTCTCCCATGCCACTTACCAGACTGGCTTAAACAAATTAACGTCAGTGGTCCGAAAAGACAGGGAGAAAGATGGGTGCAAATATCTTGCGGCTGATATTAATCTGGGATGGGTGACAAATCGTGCAAGTGGCAACTCTCCATTTCAGATGAAGTATGAGCATGATCATTTGTGTTATGAAATAATTGCAGCGGGAGAGGTGGCTCACGTCCACTGATCCGGCACTGAGGTGACGTGTGGATCCTAATAATAACCACTTTTATCTACCAAAAATCTCGACGCTTTCCGCTTTCCCACACCTCACTGGCCGGCGGGCCCCACAAGGAAAGCACAGTGAATATCTCGCGGAGCAAAAATAAAATAAAATAAATCTCAAGGTCACACTCTAGACACTCATACGTTGGGTTAGCAGCGAGGTTAGCTTTAGACTGTCCACAGTGGGAGTAACATATGTAGTAATATCACACATCTCTAGGCAAAACAAATGATGTGGCGAGTAATTAATGAGGAAAGAGGGGCATGTGGTAAAATAGCTAGTTACTGTAACATCACATATACCAAGACAAGATGAGTCTATAACCTAATAAATGAAGTATTGCATGTTATCACACATATGTTACTCCCCACTATAGAGGTAGTAACATAGAGTAGTAACATGGGCATGTTATTCCTATATGTTACTACCCATTGTGGCTAGTCTTAGCAGACATCTTTGACGTGACACTGGCAGTAAGTCTGCGCTGCGCCAGTGCACCTGGCATTCATTCTAGCAACAAGTTTAGTTAGGCAATCTCTAAATTTGACCCTCAAATTGATGTGAAAAAATACTGACCCTCAAACCACCCGCAACCGTTTAGACTCGGCGGTTCGGATTTAATTTGCCATCCAATGCGGTACACCATCAGTCCACATATCGACCTGGTTTTTCTTTTGCTGGTTGATTCGCAGGAATTTCAAAACCTAGTAATATGAAAAGTATAGGATTTAAAGTGACATCCGCCGTCCCAAATTACTTGTCGCTCAAGTGGATGTATCTAGATGTATCTCAATGCTAAATTCATATAGAGTTTAGATGGTACCAGATAGTGTTTGATGACTCGGATTTTCTTTTTTGAAAAAGTGACTAGAGTGAATGCTTGATTTTCTTGAATTTTTTAAAAACAAATGATTACTTAAGGAAAAAATGGTACCGATGAATCAAATGACCAACTTAGAGAAAAAAAGCCCTAAGAATTCTGATTAAAAAAACCCGTATAAAATCATTTAAATCAAAGAGAGGCCAGTCGGTGTGGATGCTCGATCTGAAAACTTTTCTTTCTTGTCAAGAGTAGAACCTATATTAGAAAAACACAGACATATCATTTGTACATTATTTTTTTTAAACACAAACCTAGCCTTTATACATTGAAAAAATTTAAATCATGTGGCAACGCACGGACACGTACCTAGTTATGTAAAATAATCGTAGGAGAGCACAGGCTCACCACTCACGTCCACTAATCCCGTTCTGAGGTGACGTGGATCCTACTATGACCACTTTTATGTATAAACAATCTTGGCGCTTTCGCACACCTCAATGGTTTGCTGGCCCCACAGGGAAAGCATAGTGAATATCTCATGGAGCAAAAAAAAAAAAAAATCTCAAGGTCGCACGCCAATCACTCATCTGTCACCGTCCATCCAAGATTTGTTAAGCTCCAGCTAGGTTAGCAAGAGGTTAGCTTTAGCATATATCTTTGACGCTGTCACCTACAATGCAGATGTCATTCATTCTGTCAACAGGTTCACTTAGGGCATGGCCAACGGACCACGCCGGACAGCTGCCCCAGGTTTCGACGTTGGATTCAACAGTCCAGCTCATATGAATCTGCTGCTTGTAGATCAAATTGGACTCATGCAGAGGAACTCATCTCCTCGCTGACAAAAGCAAGAGAGAGAAGAAAACGCAAGAGATGTGCTCCCCGATTGTTGTGCTCATGCTCTACTTGCTGAAGAAAAGGAAGAGCACTTGTCCTCCTCGGTATGCGTCACTAGGTCTTAAAAGATGGTGGCCTGTGTTGAGTGGCTAGAGTCACGGACGGTGGTCGCAATTTTCTTTGATGATGTGGATGTACAAGTGATGCCCCATTGTTCATGCCCTTAGGGCATCTTCAATGCTGACCCTTAAAGTGATGCAAAAAAATTTGACCCTCAAACCACCCACATCCATCTAGACTGAGCGGTCCCGACCCATTTTGCCATCCAAAGAAGTACACCATCGGTCCGCAGACCAGTCCAAATTTTGTGTGTGGATTGATTCACATGAATTTCAAAACCTAGTAATATGAAAAGTATATGATTTAATGTGGCATGTCACATATCAAAGTGTGGTTGATGTCGTAGAAAAAGAGAAAAAGGAAAAGGTGGCTAGAGCAAATGCTGGGTTTTCTTTGAATTTTGTAAAACAAATGATTACTTAAGAAAAAATGCTATAGGATCGAATGCTATGACTCAAATGAATAACTTAGAAAGAAATCCTAAAAATTCTTATTTAAAAAAGTATAAAATCCTTTAAATGAAAGAGAGGGCAGTGGGTGTGGATGCTCGGTCCAAAAACTTTTCTTTCTATTCAAAAGTAGAACCTGCACACTTCCAATAAAAAGTAGAACCTACGCACACGAGAAAATTTGGGACACACAAATGATGCAGCTCTAATGGTAGGATAATGTGAGCCCCAAGCTAGGTGCTCACCACTTGATGTTGGCTTTGCTACTTTTCTGCAAAAGGAATAAATACTTTGTGTCTTTAGAAGCCAAATATTAAATTGGAAATCGAGGCAAAAAATCTATAGATTTTTAAAACAGTAGTACTCCCTCTTTAACTATTCATAAGACGTTTTTGGACTCCATGACAATGAAAACAAGTCTTATATTAAGTTACAAAGGACATACCAAAAAACACGAGCAGATGAAAAATAAATATTGACAGGTAATCAAGCTAGAATCATCTATCGTTGTTAAGTTTGAAGGTACAAAAGCTAACCGAGAGCATGTGATTAGTATGCACTTACTAATAAAAATAAATGAACAACGAGCGATTGTTTTTAGAGAGAAATGCGAACATTTCTGGGATGAAACTAAGATCCAGATGCCCAGCAATTAGTGCAGAATGGGGAGTCTGGACTGAGGTGTGATTGATAATCAATCATATATCTATCCATGCCATAAGGATCTCCCATTTCTTAAGGGGTACATGACTAGGCACGAACAAGATAGTGGCCATGGGCAATGGGATTCCAGAGCCTATTTCCTTTTCTTTTTGAGCTGTCCAACTTTGTTGACACTCTTCCATATCTTTTCCTTTCTGACTCTTCGTCTTGGCGGTAAGAACATTTGCACGAGAACATATATATTAGAGGTATTCCTGTAATCTATGTTGTCTCCAGGCCTGTTTTTGCATTATCTGGTTTTTTAATTGTCATTATCTGGTTAATCAATCCACCACTCCTACCTAGTGGTTCGAAAACGAAAAGGTGTGTGTGTGTGTGTGTGTG
>NC_041393.1:757816264-757855824 GCF_002162155.2 Triticum dicoccoides | reverse complement strand
AGAGAGAGAGAGAGAGAGAGAATAGGGACAAATATGTTGAGGCTGATATTGGAGAGAAAGTTTCAAGTGATACCGGCACATCTCCGCCTCGTGGCCCACGGGAAAGCACACCGGAGATCGCATCGCGCGTCACACCAGCCACCCTTCTTACCAGGATTGGGCAAGCTCAAGTCAGCTTACCAATGACATTCCACCTGGCGACTCAATCAGTGACAGGTGGCATTTTGGCTAGTCTAATGAGCTGCTGGAGTTCTTGTGATCCCTGTGAAGAGTAGAGCTTACACACAAAATATGTCTCTTGGTCGAAAATCGGAAGCAGGTCTCAGTGGAGTGGAGGAGAGGAGAGAGGGAGGGAAAGGACCTCCACCACAAAAGGCACGATGGATCTCCATGTCTTAACCGGCAGCAATTTATGAAATCCAAGAAAATATGAACCACAAATCAAGTGCCTAGGGCCTACCACACATCACGTCACATGTATGGTTCAATCTACCATTATCAGGTCCTTAATCAAGCACTAGTGGTCTGATGATGGAGAGGAGGAAGAAGACGGGTGGGTGGGTGCAAATATCTTGCGGCTGATATTAACCTGGGATGAGACAAACCATGCAAGTGGCGCGTCCCCTTTTCAGTTATGAACATCATTATTTATAAAATTATTGCAGGAGATAAGCGGCTCACATCCACTGATCCGGATCCATAGTGACGTGGATCCGCGTGTGACCGGTTTTATCCGTCTCGGCGCTTTCTGCCACGTCACTGGCCAGCGGGCCCCAGGAGGAAAGCGCAGTGAAGATACCATGAAGAAGAAATAATACTACTCCCTCCGTTTTAGTTTATAAGTCCTGCGCGTATACTTAGGTTGCCAATTTTATCACTTTAATATAAACTATATAACATAAAAATTATACTGTTTGAAAATAAAACATCTGAAGTTTATATTGATATATTTTTTATAATATATGACTTATATTAGGTTGGTCAAAATGACGATTTAGAGATACGCGCATTCCCTGTAAACTGAGAGAGAGGGAGTACTAGGAAACATAAAAATCTCACGATCGTATGCCAGCCATCCATCTGGCATGGTCCATCCATGATTTGATACACTCCAGGTTAGGTTAGCAGAAAGAGAGGCTAGCTTTAGCTAATCTGATGATGATGATGATGATGGCTGGCGGCAGCAGAGATCTTTGATGTGTGACCTGTAGGAGGTCTGTACCTGACATTCTGGCAACAAGTTGAGTTACGGTGCAGCTTCATGGTGGGATCTAAAGCCGAACCGATCTGTTAAAACTTAGAGAATGAAAACGGGCTAAACTCGGGTGTCGAAAAAAATAATGGTGCTACAGAACACAATATTTTTCTCGATTCATTTTTTCGCTTTACTACGTTTAGAAATTAGTTGTCGTGTGGCTCCGTTGTTCATAGGTTGATGTTACATACACACCAGTGTATTTTGATGAAGGTTGGATATCAATGGTGTTTTTACTGTAAAGTTTATGTATGCAAACTTCGTTAATACCGGGCCTATTTTCCACAGACAACACATATGGAAAACCAAGGTTCCCA
The DNA here is from genome assembly GCF_002162155.2 of Triticum dicoccoides. Lineage (NCBI taxonomy): Eukaryota > Viridiplantae > Streptophyta > Magnoliopsida > Poales > Poaceae > Triticum > Triticum dicoccoides. The sequence goes on along the minus strand of NC_041393.1, from coordinate 757,854,252 downwards.
TCAAAAACAAAATGAAACTAGCAAGCTAGTGTGTTCCATTCATGGAAAAATTGGTTTACTCGGTTGGGAGGCTCAGTCTACCAGGGCTGCAAGTTCCAGCGTAATAAAATTAGGCCAGTGGGTGTGGATGCTCGATCAAAAGAAAAAAAAAACGTTTCTTTCCTGCTTTCCTGACAAGCGTCGTGTAAACCGAGCAAATTACCACTCGCTCCTGCAGTTTATAAATGGCCGGGTAATGAGAGCCACAAGCTAGCCTCCTTCTTCTGCTTCGTATTTTTTTTTCATCTGTGCACTGGTTAAGATTTCAGAGGAGCCGCTGCTGCGGGAGGCTTCTACCACTTCGGTTAGGTACGCAGGTTCACGTGGCTACAAGTAGACAATACAGTATACTTCTAAAAAAGAGTAGACAATACATTCATTTCCAGAGGTGGAGGCAGGTGCATGCAATGATGCAAGCCATGCAATGGGTACTACTGTGTGTGTCTGTGTGAGACACACATTAAGACTCTAATATTTGTAACATCACATTTTTTGGTTTCTGTTTGAGTCCTGCTTCAGCACCTTAGTAAATGTATGAAGGGTAATATGGACCTTTGACAATGTATATGCCCGTATGGAGACCTCCGTATGAGGCTCTCTGCCCATTAAGTCACATCTGTCTGTTTTATGTAGAAAAAACTACGGCGAAAGGGAGATCACAAGTATTCGTACTAAGGACATCGTACTACTGGCGTAAGGATGGCAATGGGTGAGTACGGGCAGGGTAGAGCAATACCATACCCGTACTCATATAATTAGTGAGTAAAATTTTTTACCCATACCTATACCATGGGTATGAAACATCATCCATAACAATACCCGACGGGTACCCGTACCCATTGGGTACCCATCGGGTAGAACAAATAGTACACACGTTGTTCAATATTTTACACTCACTGATAGCACATTTGACAAAAAAATCAATTATCTTAGCTCAATACACAAAGCAGATGAGTACATGACCACTCTCAAAATATAGAAATCACCACATACTCATAAGTCAATATGAGTAGATGAGTCATATGACAAATTAATGACTAATTGTCGACAAGTTAACATTAGTTCACAAGTGGGCAGGATATGTGTATACCGCGAGTATAAGACTATACCCGTATCCTACCCATGACGTAACTGGTACCTGTGGGTAAAATTGCCATCACGCAGCTTGCCACTCGACAAGGAACTGCTTGCGATTTCATCACATCAACAATCTAGTAGGTAGGGCGATAACTTTTGTCAAGAAGCTGTCTTTGGATTGATTTATGTAAATTTTTTGTAAAACCTTGTTGAATAATCTAATAAAGATGGCCGTGTGCATCGTGTAATGCATAGGCTGGAGGTAATCCTCATTTTCAAAAAAAATTCTACAATTGTAATATAACATCTTGCCACTGAATTAGTGATTCCTTGAGCCATTCAAAATGCCACCGGCCTGTCCTGTTGCACCGTACATGTTTGATGGAAAGCCCAAGGAGGGACCTGAGTGTTTCTAACTGGATCATGTATTGCAAGCTCGATCGGTGGAGCGATGAGATAATAATCAAATAAAGAAAACTCAAATCTACAGTCTATAAATAGTTTATCTTCACTATCTTATATCTCTTGACATGCAAACTATTCACCTCAGCAGTACTGCCATATTATCAATTCTTAACATGCATAATGCAATCATGCATCCACGTCAAGTGGGCGTACATAGAATAGATAGAGACGGACATAAATTTTTGAGACATGGTTCCACATGCACCTGTTATGAATAGTAAACTCGAAAAAATAATTAAAAAAATAAAAAAACTGAATCTTTTTTGTAGTATACCTAGCCGACCATTCTACTAGAGTATGAAGTTCCATAAAGAAATGACACTCATGCCATTCTGGGCAAAAAAGACAAAATATGTGCTATATTTGAAAAAACTATTTGAAGGAATAGTAAAGTCGGATTATATTTTCTTCACTACAAAATACCCCGATGCCATTCCTTCACGAAATTTCATACTGAGTAGAATAGTCGACCAAATTTGATATTCCAAAATTTCAGTTTTTTTCTAGTATTGTTTTCAAATTTACTATTCACATGGGTGTGCGTGAAACCATGTTCACCTGTGTATTTTCGAGAGAGAGAGACGACAAGATCAAATCGACATCGGTTCACCATCCGACTCGCACTCGCGCTAGTGAACAAATTAATCCCCGCTAGCACTCACCATTCGCACTCAGGGGCTCCTATACGGCGCTTCAGGCGCCCATTCACGGAAGTAGCGCTCACGAAGCCACACACACACACACTTGGGCCGGCCCAACACACGTGTTCGCTTGCTCAACATGTTGGCTACTTCCTTTGCTAATTCGATGTTGATTGGTCACTGCGTTCGCTGCTGATTGGTCGCAGTTAACCAATCAACTATTGACCGGTCACCCGTTGACTTCTTAAAAAAATCCAATTTTTTGCAAAATATAAAAAAATGAATAAAAAAAGGGTCATGGATTTTGAAAAATGTTTACAAATTTGAAACAACTTTTTAGAAGTTAACAAGTTCATCAGATTTGAAAAAAAGTTCATCGATTTTGAAACAAAAGTTCGCAAATTCTGAAAAATTCATGGATTTTGGGGGGAAAAGTTCAAGGATTTGAAAAAATCACTATTTGAAAAAAATCACAAATTTCAGAAAAATTTCATTGATTTTGATAGAAGTTCATCAGTTTTGAAATAAAAATAATTGATTTTCAAGAAAGCTCAACGATTTTACAAAAATCACGAATTTCAGAAAAAGTTCATTGACTTTGAAGAAAAATCATGAATTTCGAAAAATAATGTGAAATTGAAAAAGTCCATGAAATTTGGCAAAAGAGTAATATTTTTTTTCAAATAGACAGTTCAGAAAATGTGACAAAAAGAATAAGAAAAAAGAAAAAAAGCAAAGAAGAAACTAGAAAAGAATGAAAAAGAGCTAATTAAGCACACCAAGAGGGTGGCTAGGTGGTTATCATGGAATACTTTGAACCAGGAGTCGCTCATAGTTTTTTGCGATTTAGAAAATCAGAAGAAAAAAATGGGTCGGCCCAACTCGTAGGAGGGTGTGTGCCCGTTTGTAAAATGACCTATAACAGGCGCCTAAAGCGCCAAATAGGAAATGTCGCACCCAAGGCCGGGGCACTTTTGATTTACCACTACTCATTGGCACCGCTGGGCTGGCTACTTATGGATTTTCTCTTCTAAAAAAAACTTATGGATTTTCTTTTTTTGTGTGTCGACTACTTACGGACGGTGGCGTATCTATAGGGTGGTCAAGGTGGGCCACGCCCTTGAATATGTACCATAGCCCATAAGAGATTAGGGGATAGCCTCCCGTCCCCGATTCCCCTCGCGACTGCTTTGCACTCTCGCTGATCTCGTTGCCCTAACTCACCCAACGCGTAACCTCGTCCACCACCCCTAGAAAAACTAACCTCGTTCCGTATAACACAGAAGGCATTTTGTCTAAATTAAGTTCATATACGACTTTTTCTTTCGAAATAACTATACGACTGACTTTTCATATGTTCAAACATTGTGAATCATAATAGTCTACTTTTTTTTCTAGGAAAGCACTCAAATCTTATATATCATCCAGCATGGTATACAACAGGTGTGTACGTACACAATACTTCTTTCATATGTACATAGTAAGTAAATAAATGTGTCAACTTTAGTATAACTTTAGTACAAATATGAGTAGATAGTGTAGTTAGGGAAGAAATCCTGAACCTTAGCTCTCTCCCTCACATAGCTCTGTGCTAGTGGCCGCCATGTTTGATGTTTATTTGTGTGCAGATTTTAAAAAATTTGAATGTCCAGACAAGTAGGGGAAATGTAGGGGACAGCGGTTGGTACCCTTCTTGCAACAAACAAGCTGGTGGTGTCAACGGACAAGCAACGGATGTCCATTGCAGTTTACCGTTAGATATACCCTAAGGGCAACTCTAGCTGAACCCTCAAAAGGGCTTAACTCCTCAAAATATTTCCTTTTGAGGAGTTAAGCCCCACCTAGCTGAACCCTCACCTGGTTTAACTCCTGAAATAATTTAGGCACTACGTCGGCTGCGTCTCAAATTTAAGTGGAAGATGCAACATCTCAGCAAAACATTCCCCTCTCCCCGCCCAGCTACATCCACGCCGACGTTGCCTTGGGCGTCACCCATAGCCTCCACCACCGTCCTGTAGCCCCGCTGCCCTCCCGTAGCTAGCCTTCGCTGCCCTCCTGTAGCCCCTGCTGCCCTCCACCCCACTTCGATTTTCCCACCGGCCACGCCGTCCCCGGAATTGACCCATATAACCACCATTGCCATCTCATTCTCTTGGATGAACAAGCCCACTGTCGAGCTTGGTTTTGTCCAAAATGGAGCAGGCAACCCGCCAAGATGTCATAGAGCACCCGCGAGTGAGCTAGGCGGCGCCGGAATCGTAGCCACACTAGTGTAGTTTTGAGCACCACAGTTCAGTCACGTCGAGTTTGGCCAGTGATCGGCGAGCACGGCTTGATGAGAAGCTTCCTCCTTGGAAGGTTGCATGCCGTCTCGCTGCCCCACAGTCCACCCGTATCCTCAGCATCGCCATCGATGCCACCGACGTAAGCTCTCACCTCCTCAACTCGAAAGTGTTCGAGAAATTGCCTAGGTGATTTTTCTTCATTGCATTTTACTTTGTTTGTAATCAAATTCAACATCGAATATTGCATAGTGTAGATGAAGATGAGGCTACAGGTCGGGGAGGAGGAAGATGTTCTTCGAAGACTCTTCATCATCGGAGGAGGAAGAAGACGATGATGATTTTGACATGGCCACTGGCGTGATCGTTCATGAGGATTCTCGGCGACCGAGACTAGGATCATAGTTCGTCTGCTTGTACATCCATTGGGATAGAGCAGAGGGCCATGCCAAGCTTATGAAGGATTACTTCATTTGAACTCTTTCATCTGTTTGAATTTGAATAATTAAACTTGTTCACTTTGAATTTGCAATTTTTGTGAATTGTGTGAACTTTAATTATCATGTTTGGATTTAACATGTGTGCAAATATGTAGTTCAAATGGAGTATGTAAACAAAAATTTAAAAGAATTGGCAAAGAAATAATTATAGGAGTCGAGGTAGATAAAGTGTATGTGCGGATGTATGAGTGTCTATGCCGATACTATGTTAAATTTTTTTTTTGATGATTTTATGTTTGAGAGGGCATTTGAGGGTCTAAATTTTGGGATTTTGGCTAGAGATGCCCTAACCTTGATCAACACTACTTAGGCCATGTATGTATAATGGTGCTATCTTAGAAGTGCCACGTAGGATAAATGTTGAGGTGTAGGCGAGAGAAATCATAAGAAAAGACTTGTCTTCTGTTACTTAAGAGATGATCTCTTAGCGTACTATGTCTCACCATATTTTTAGGAATAGAAGATAAGATTAAGAGATAACTCATCGTAGGCATGTTTTTCATTAAATAAAGTTGTTTTATTATCGACAAACCACTGTATATGCCCTTAATTTGTAACGGGTCTGAGAAGGATTCAACGCAACGGACTATCTGGTGCTAAACTGGACGCCAAACGACCGGTGAAGCTTCCCACACACGACAGTACGCGTACAAGGTGAGTTTCCTTCGTGTTTTCCCGGAAGATGTTAATTCACTTGCCCCCAAACGCATACGATGATATCTAGGTGTAAAAAACTGATAAAATTAAATAGGCTTATCATGCATACGTAGCGTAAGGACTTGGCAAGATCGAAGTTGACGGTACACACATATATAGGAGTACACACATTCGGAAGGAAAAACACTCGGTGGCGGAAATAGTAGAAACATAAGTGAAGTGAGACGCAGAGAAGAGAAGAGAAGAGAAGAGAATGGGTGCACCATTCTCGAGTGCTGTGCAATGGTGGGGTGAGTGGCAGCTGCACGTCCTGGCTCTGGGCAGCCTTGTCATCCAGTACTTCCTCGCTATTTTTGCTGGCTGCCGCAAGGATGAATCACCGCCGTGGTTCAGATTTGTCACCTGGCTCGCGTTCCTGGGGAGTGACGCCGTGGCGATATATGGCCTCGCCACGCTCTTCAACCGCCAAAGGTGCCAGCAGCTCCGCAGCTCTGCCCAGGAAAGCCATGCTCTGCAGGTGCTTTGGGCACCTATCTTACTGATGCACCTTGGCGGGCAGGTGGTCATAACAGCCTATAATCTCGAAGATAACGAGCTATGGAGGCGGCACATCGTTACCGCGCTATCTCAGGTCAGTCAGGGTGGTCAAGTTTCTTTTTTTCCTTTTGCTACTATATATATCATTCTGACCCATATACATTGTATTTAGGATTGGTCAAATGATGTATTACGTTGCACAATTCCGCATTACATATTGTTATATGGGTGCGACTAGCTCTCATCTACTCCTTCCGTTCGTATGTATAAGTTTTTTTAGAGATTACAACATGAACTAGATACGGCTGTATATAGATGTATTTTAGAGTGTAGGTTCATCCATTTTGCTCCGTATGTAGTTCATGTTGGAATCTTTAAAAAGACTGTATTTAGGAACGTAGGGAGTAGATGAGAATTAACTAATAAGTCACATCTAACTCGTACATCATTTGATTTCATGCTATGATTTGTGTGGGCGTTTTTTTTTCTTTTCTGTTTTGTTTGGTTAATCAAATGATGTAGAAGTTAGTTGAGACTTTGCTAATTTTCATATAAATGAGAATTAGGAAATCCATTGTAATATTGTATGCTATAAGTTGTTGGTTGATGTGATTTCTTTTCCAGAGCACCATATGACCATAAAATCTATTATTAATGACTTTCCAAAACAATTTAGATTAATTTGGAACCAAAGCCGCCCATTCTTATTATTAATAGTAGAAACATGTGCGATGAACTCTTACCAAAATTATATCTGAGAAAATATAATTAGAAAGTTCTAAGGGTTGGAGTCAAAAAAGTGGAATGGTCAATTCTGTTCATGTGTTTGGTTGGAGGGATGTAATGAAAAGAATCTTGATTCTGCTCACATCTTCCATAGGAATGGTGAGATTAGCTCCCACTTCGATATGATGATGAATTCAACAATGGACCTCTTTGCATTTATAGTAACCATATTATATTGAAACCAGAATCGATTTTGATACAACATATGTTGAAACCGAAATCGACTCATACTGCAACATATAACATCATATAACAAAAATGATTATTTCACGGATTTCAACACAAGGGGGGGGGGGAGAGGGAGAGAGAGAGAGAGAGAGAGAGAGAGAGAGGCTGCGGAGAGATAGAGTGTTTCAATTCTTTCTCTATTGGCTAATTGAGTGAGAACCATGTAGTTGCACTGATTAGGAGGAACCATCTGGTTCAACAGCCGAGGGGTCTATTTTTGCTTTAATGAATCAGTGTGTCCTGGTTATCTTCTCCAACCAAATATATGAATGGGGGACATGGTGGAACTGGGACATTACATTCCACATGACCCCAACAAAACAAACCTTAAATGTTATGTATGAACCATCCCTTCTTTGCTATATACCCTGATGCAAAATGTGTAGGTATGTTTTTCATGTACAAAAAAACTAATAAGTGTATCTAAACTTTTGGGACTATGGAAGAAGTGTAAAACTTGACACTTGTGTGAAAGTTATTTAAAAATTAAATTTATTATAAAGTTGTTAAATATTATCGGTAAGTATGACTTCAGAATGATGCCACACATTCACAAATTATTGAAGAAAGAAATAGCTGATGGATATATATGGTAATAATAGTTGAGGTCGTCAAAATATTGAATTGGCCAGTATTACTTTAAAAAATTATTTATTCTCGACCCATTGTCTCTCTCAGGTTGCAGTAGTCCTATGGGTGCTCTACAAGTCATGGGGGTCGCCACTAGAGACTAAGAGGTTTAAAGCTGCTGCGATATTGCTTTTCATTGCTGGGATTCTCAAATGCTTACAGAAGCCATGGGCTCTTAAGAGCGCTAGCTTTCATAGCCTAGCTAATTCTTGCGGTCCAGCTCAGCGGAATGAAAGCATGGAAGAAGAGCTTAAAAAATATGTTGATGAAGCAAGGGCTTTTGTTCTAAGTGATGCGACCAACAGGCGAACACAACTATGTTTGGCACCCGAGAAGCTATTCATCGACTTTGCCTATCCCTATTGTGATCGCCTTACCAATCTGAAGTCTTTTTTGGTGGATGGCGTTGATAGAGCTTATGGGTCACTGCAGGACGGAGTATCCGACATTTTTGAAGTTCTCTACACCAGAAAGAAGATGAAAGATGATGATACATGTCTTGGTTGTTGTGGTTGGATCACAACACATATTTGCTTATATCCGGTAGTTATTGCCTATTTGCTCATCTCCGGTCGTGTAAAAAACCGTGTGGATTTTGCTGTGACAACTGCACTATTGTTTGGCACTGCTCTGCTAGAGCACGTTGCCCCAAAATGTACGAGTGAAGAGACGCGTGGCCTAGGAGGGTTTCCCAGCATAGCATTATAGGATACTTTGCCCGCAACAGAAGGCACACCATGTTGAGGAGATTCATGGGGTTTTTTCATTGCAAGGACTTGCTTGACCAAAATTGGTCTATGGAACCTTGCTACTCGTCCGTGGACATCACAAAGTTAGTCCATCAACATGTTCTAGATGGGTGGAAGGAGTACATAAATGACGCCGAGAGCTATAGGGAGTTCAGTGACATAAGGGGACAGTGGTCACTCGTGCGTGAGAGCTGTGAGGAAAGTCTCGGCTGGAGCTTGGAGAAGCCGTTTGATGAGAGCGTCCTTCTCTGGCACATGGCCACAAATTTCTGCTTTCATCAGATGGACACATCCACTGACAATGAATGTGTCTCTGCGTCTAGAGAAATATCCAATTATATGATGCATCTATTGTTTATGAATCCTGAGATGCTAATGGCCGGCAGCCGAAGCAATCTTTTCAAAACTGTTTATCGACAACTCAGTGGCATCCTTAAGGGTGAGAGCACATCAGGTCAGGAGAAGAGGCTTGTGCAGATCACCATTGACAAGGTGAAGGCCAATGATGACTTAAAGGAAACTTTTATTCATGATGCTTGGCTACTTGCTGAAGGATTGATGGGTATAGGTGATGAGAGTAAGACATGGAAGGTGATCCAGGGTGTGTGGTTGGAGATGCTCTGCTTTTCGGCTGGCAGATGTCGAGGGTACTTGCATGCCAAGAGTCTAGCCACTTGTGTGGAGTATCTCTCTTTTGTTTGGCTACTCCTAGCACATATGGGGACGGAGACATTCTCAGAGAGGCTTCAACGAACCATGTCCATTGAGTTGTTGAAGCAGAAAAGAGAGCAACGCCGGAATATTGTTTCCCCAGTCGAATAAGGCGCAGTCCCCTTTGATGAAATTGTTGTCATGCCATGACAAGAGCTCTTGTCACCTTTGTTTGTATTTTGTGCATGTCTGCACCTCTACTCTAAACTAATCTACTTCTTAGTGCCACTTTTGCGTGTGTTGTTAGTCTCACTTGTGTTTTCTCTTTTGTATGTGTTGTTATTCTCACTTCTGGTGATCTGCAGTGTGGGGACCGGTGGTCGTTATGTGTTTGGTATGATTGTCGGGTCGATCATGTACTTATGGGGTTGCATTCTCTGTGAGTAGTCCGCACGTGATTTGTTTGTATCGGTTTTCGCCCAGTTTTCCGTAAATTAACTGGGCAATTCTCTTCTGCTTAATTAATCGATGAGGTAAATCTTTTGCCTCCGTTTCAAAAAAAAATTCTCACTTCTGTTGAGCTACTAAATAAAGATTTGTGACGGTGGCCCTATTTTCCATTCGCATGCCATGTACAACACGAGAGGTGCTTTGGTACACCCCCATGAAACTTTGAAAAGGATATTTTCGCCCATCCACTTGAATTAAAAGATTAATCATCAAGGTAATTAATTAGCCTATTTGGTAGACAAATCCAAACCCAAAAAACGTTCTTCCTATCCGCTTTATGCCCCCGGCAGCCGGCCATGTTCACTCGCTGCCACATACAGGCCCACCCATCTGTCCTTGGCAACCCACACTTCCTCACCGCGGCAACTAATTGATTTTCCTTTTCAGCTTGCAACCTGCAGCAGCCACAACGCCAGGGATCAGGCAAGGCACTTAGAGCATCTACATCCCGACTTGTTAAATTGAGCGGCGGACGCAGGACAACTGGCTGGACATGAGAGAATTGACCCAACCAGACCCCCCAAAAGCCTCCATAGATGCCCAGGCTGTCCAGCATTCATCATATTGCCGTCATATATGAGATGCGTATGAGATTGCCCGAACTTCGTGCCCAGTTAATGGTCCTGCGTGCGCGACATAGGATTTGACCCACCACATACCGTGGTGGAGGACGGACAAAAATTGAGCCAAGGCGAGCTTTGGTCACTCGCCACCGACAACTTCACCGTGCCGATACGCCGCCTTGCGCCCAGCCTGCACCGGCCAGATCAAGGTTGGGCAGCCGCCAAGCCTTGCCCTACCGGGTCCTCCGCCACTGAACACATAGCATATTTTTTTCTTTCTTTATTATATATTTTCTTTCTCTCTTCCTGTCTTCACCAATCGCATGCTTGTTACCAGCGTATAAAGAAAAACTGAGGGACATGGCTGCACAGACGGATTAATAGGGAGTCAAAACATACACGTCCGGACACTGACCTGATACGACCCGTTGCAATATAAATACCAAGGTCGTTGATGTTTTGCCTGAAGCCAGTGTTCTCGAAAAAAACGTTGCGGATTAGTTTTGAATCAGAGTTGGATAAAAACCAGAAAAGGCCTGAGTCGAGAGGCACCGAAGACATGTTTTGTGATCCTTGAGGATCGATCTGTTGCTACGCTGTTATTGATCTCGTATCAATTGTTGATGCAGGTTCATTACGCCGGCTTCTTGCCTCTCGCGAGATCCGACATTTCTTCTACATCTGCAGTTTCTTTTATCACGCACCGTGAAAGATCAGGCCGCCTACACGCACGGTTTAGCGTCTCGCGAGTTTGTGCTTTATCAATTGGTATCAGAATAAGGTTGTTCATGGTTCAGTTGGTTTCTTCATGATTGATATTGTTTTACCACGAGAAAAGATTGTAGTTCGCAAATGATGATGGTGGTAGAGAAGGATCCATTGCGTGCATTGCCTTGGTACCAATGCTTTACGCGTGTGCGCGTCGGACCGGTGAGTTGTGCGACGTTGATGAATTGCTATACCAGTATGAATTTGTTGAGTCAGACTGGCCAGCAGAACGCTGGTTCGCGTCAAACTTGTTCTCACGTCCTCGTCCCTCGCGCGTTGCCTCCCACGCGGGCGGCTCGGGAGGGCTCAGCCGCCGCCGCCTAGGTTCCTTCCAGCGCCCTTCTCCCCTTCTGCTGCTGCCGATGGTCGGCACCGGGCAAAGCCCGTGCGTGCGATGACGGTGACGGAGGGTCTCTCCTCCCTCTCCTGGATTCACGGCGACGCGGGCGTCCTGATCCGCGGGGTGCGGCCCTCCCGACGGTGTGGAGGATCCCGGAGGCGGCAGGCTCGCGGCGGTGCACGGGCGCCCAGATCCATGGGTGTGGGACTCCCGGTAGCGTGCGGGCTCCCGGCGGCGGCGGGATTGGTCGACGGCGGGCTTGGGTGGTTTCGTCGGCCGCGTGGTGCCGGATCTTGTCGCTCATGGCGGATCTCGCCACTCCGGCCATCATGGAGGAACATGGACCTGGGGCGGCAGCCTCGTTAGGCATGGCGACGGCGCCCTGGGCTGGCGATTTTCGCGGGGGGTGGATGGACGACATCTTGACCGCATGTGTGATGAGTTGCCGGTGGATCTCCTCCGCGCTGCAGGCCTTCTCCCGCTGCACTTGGTGGCTTAAGATCGCTGTCGCCGGCCCTGGTGCGTTCGGGGGGGCTAGTAGTGTTGGGAAACATAACATGCAATTTCAAAAAAAATTCTACGCTCACGCAAGATCTATCTAGGAGATGCATAGCAACGAGAGGGGGAGAGTGTGTCCACGTAACCTTGTAGACCGAAGGCAGAAGCGTTTGCTTAACGCGGTTGATGTAGTCGAACGTCTTCTCGTTTCGACCGATCAAGTACCGAACATACGACACCTCCGAGTTCTGCACACGTTCAGCGTGATGGCGTCCCTCGAGCTCTTGATCCAGCAGAGTGTCGAGGAAGTAGACGAGTTCCGTTAGCACGACGGTGTGGTGACGGCGATGGTGATGTGATCCGCACAGGGCTTTGCCTAAGCACCGCGAGAATATGATCGGAGGCGTAAACTGTGGATGGGGGCACCACACATGGCTTGGAACAATTGATGTGTATTGTAGGCGCCCCCACGTATATAAAGGAGGGAGGGGGAGGGAGCCGGCCCTAAGCACGCCTGATACGTCTCCAACGTATTTATAAGTTTTGATTGTTCCGTGCTATATTACTATGTGTTTTGAATGATTATGGGCTTTATTATACACTTTTATATTACTTTTGGGACTAACCTATTAACCGGAGGCCCAGCCCATATTGTTGTTTTATTGCCTGTTTCAGTATTTCGAAGAAAAGGAATATCAAACGGAGTCCAAACGGAATGAAACCTTCGGCAACGTGATTTTTTGGAAGATTATGATCCGGGAGACTTGGAGTTCACGTGAGAAGAGCCTCGAGGAGGCCACGAGATAGGAGGGCGCTCCCCCCTTACAGGGTGGCGCCCCCTGTCTTGTGTGCCCCTCGAGCACCTCCCGACCGACTTCTTTTGCCTATATATGCCTACGTACCCTAAAAACATCAAAACTAAAGATAGATCGGGAGTCACCAAAAACCTCTTGGGGGCCCGTTCTGGCACCCTGCCGGAGGGGGGATCCTTCACTGGTGGCCATCTTCATCATCCCGGCACTCTTCATGACGAGGAGGGAGTAGTTCACCCTCGAGGCTGAGGGTACGTACCAGTAGCTATGTGTTTGATCTCTCTCTCTCATGTTCTCTCTCGTGTTCCCTCTATGGCACGATCTTGATGTATCCCGAGCTTTGCTATTGTAGTTGGATCTTATGATGTTTCTCCCCCTCTACTCTCTTATGATGAATTGAGTTTCCCCTTTGAAGTTATCTCATCGAATTGAGTCTTTTATGAGAACACTTGATGTATGTCTTGCCGTGCTTATCTGTGATGACAATGGGATATCATGTGCCACTTGATGTATGTTTTGGTGACCAACTTGCGGGTTCCGCCCATGAACTTATGCATTGGGGTTGGCACACGTTCTTGACTCTCCGGTAGAAACTTTGGGGCTCTCTTTGAAGTACTTTGTGTTGGTTTGGATGAATCTGAGATTGTGTGATGCATATCGTATAATCATGCCCACGGATACTTGAGGTGACAATGGAGTATCTAGGTGACTTAGGGTTTTGGTTGATTTGTGTCTTAAGGTGTTATTCTAGTACGAACTCTTTAATAGATCGATCCGAAAGAATAACTTTGAGGTGGTTTCGTACCCTACCATAATCTCTATGTTTGTTCTCCGCTATTAGTGGCTTTGGAGTGACTCTTTGTTGCATATTGAGGGATTGTTATATGATCTATCTATGTTATTATTGTTGAGAGAACTTGCACTAGTGAAAGTATGAACCCTAGGCCTTGTTTCCTATCATTGCAATATCGTTTACGCTCACGTTCACCACTTGTTACCTTGCTGTTTTTATAATTTCAGATTACAAAAACCTATATCTACTATCTATTTTGCACTTGTATCTTCATCTCTTCGCCGAACTAGTGCACCTATACAATTTACCATTGTATTGGGTGTGTTGGGGACACAAGAGACTCTTTGTTATTTGGTTGCAGGGTTGTTTGAGAGAGACCATCTTCATCCTATGCCTCCTACGGATTGATAAACCTTAGGTCATCCATTTGAGGGAAATTTTCTACTGTCCTACAAACCTGTGCACTTGCAGGCCCAACAACGCCTATAAGAAGAAGGTTGTGTAGTAGACATCAAGCTCTTTTCTGGCGCCGTTGCCGGGGAGGCTAGGTAAAGGGCACTCACTCACATCCCGTCAACTAAGCTCTTTTCTGGCGCCGTTGCCGGGGAGGTTAGCGCTTGAAGGTATATCTTTAGATCTTGCAATCGAATCTTTTTGTTTCTTGTTTTATCACTAGTTTAGTTTATAAAATAAAATTACAAAAAAAATGGAGTTAAGTTTGTCTCATACGCTTCGTATTTTTAATATATTTCGTGAGTTTGATGGAAAGGAAAATTGTGCTCAAGTGCTAGAAGAAGAATGCATTAGAATGCTTGATACTAAATCTTTGATTGATGAGCATGATTACAATGCTGTTAGTATAAACTCCTTGAATATCCATAGTACTAATGATGATTGCTCTAGTCATGATGAAAATATATCTTATGAGCATGTCAACTTTTGTGGAGTGCATGTTTGCATGAACACACCAAATAGAGAAGATATTTATCGCAAGAGGCATAAGCATTTAGAAACTAAATGGTTGCATGAAAGGCTAGGTGTGAGTGCTGAAAATTTAAAATTACTTTGCTGTACTTGTGAACTTTGCAATGAACGTGGTCATTTACATCTCCTATGCAAATTGTTTCATGACCGAATCGTGTCCAAAAATTGTGATGATTTGATCTCCATTGCTCATTATAATGAACTTACTTTGCTTTTGGGTTATGAAGAGTTGAAACGTTTGACTAAGCCTATTCCAAAATTTAATCTTGAGCATTTCCTTGATATTAATCTAGAAAAGATTTATATGTTTTGTGCGGTGAATTGCATTAAAAATTCTTATTTTGCCAATTACCTAAAGAAAAGAAAGCAAATAGAAGATGATGAGAATACTAATGAAAGGGAAGAGACTTCCCAATATCCTCCTATTATTCCTTATGATGAATCAGGTAACGAGGAGGAGCTTTCTATTCAACCAATCTCGTCAATAAGGAGCTCAAAGAGGAAGGTTGAACCCACACATAATGTGAAGAAGAAAAAGAAAAGAAGGAGCAACAAAGGTAAAAAGGTATCCCTCCCAAATGATGTTGCTCCTACTACTCATTGCGATGATGAAAATTGCTTTACTATTGGTGCTATCCATATTTTTAATGATGAGAGTGATTTTGCTTATGATATGAAAGAGCCCAAGCTTGGGGAAGCTATGTTTGATGAGGATGAAATATTTGAGAATTTATTTGCTGAAATTAATGTTTGTCCCAAGCTTGGGGATGCTATGTTTAATGAAGATGATATTTTTAGCCTCCCAAGTTTTGATATGCGAAGTTGTTATGATGATAGCATGCCTCCTACTTATGATGATTATATTGATGAAAGTGTGTTCGGAAGAGTGTCAACTTTAGGAAGTAGTGATCCCACTATTTTGGAGGATGTTGAATTTTATTGTGATGAATATGAAAGTGGATTTGGAAGAGTGTCAACTTTATTTAGTGATGATTCCACTATCTTGGGAGATGTTTCAATCGATTATGATGAGAACAAAGTTGCTACTTATGATGATTATTGTGATGAAACTTATGCTATAAAAAGTAGTGATGATTATATTTACAAATCTTGTCATGATTATGATTACCCTTTTTCTGAACATTACTCTTTTAATGTGGAAACAATTTTTAGTGTTCAAGTCTCTTATGATACTCCCACTATTCCGAATGAGAAGAATTTTGCTCATTTGGAGAGTAGTAAATTTTCTATGCTTGTAGATCATGAAAAGAATGATTTAGGTGCTGGTTATATTGTTGAATTCATTCATGATGCTACTGAAAATTATTATGAGGGAGGAACATATGCTTGTAAGAGTTGCAATAATGTCAAGTTTCCTCTCTATGTGCTTAAAATTTTGAAGTTATGCTTGTTTTACCTTCCTATGCTTGTTGATTATTGTTCCCATAAGTTGTTTGCTCACAAAATCCCTATGCATAGAAGTGGGTTAGGCTTAAATGTGCTAGTCATATGCTTCATGATGCTCCCGTTATGTTTCAATTCTTATCTTTTATGTGAGCATCATTGCCATCATCATGCCTAGCTAGAAAGGCATTAAAGAAAAGCGCTTGTTGGGAGACAACCCAATATTTATACTTACTGTTGTTGTGTGTCCACATGATTATGCTACTGTAGTAATCATGTTTTATAGCTTTTGTTTCAATAAAGTGCCAAGTAGAACCTTTGGGAAGACTTGGGTGAAGTTTATGTGATCTTGCTGTAAAAAACAGAAACTTTAGCGCTCACAAGATTAGCTGCCATTTTTTACTGGAGAGTGATTTTAGGTTGATTCTTTTTGAAGATAATTAATATACAAATTTCTCAGGTCCAGAAATTTATTTAATAAATTTTGGGGTTCCAGAAGTATACGTTTGATACAGATTACTACAGACTGTTCTGTTTTTGACAGATTCTGTTTTCATTGTGTTGTTTGCTTATTTTGATGAATCTATGAGTAGTATCGGGGGGTATGAACCATAGAGAAGTTAGAATACAGTATATATTACAACAATATGAATTTAGAATGAGTTCATTACAGTACCTAAGTGGTGGTTTTATTTTCTTATACTAACGGAGCTTACAAGTTTTGTGTTGAGTTTTGTGTGGTTGAAGTTTTCAAGTTTTGGGTAAAAATTCGATGGAATATGGAATAAGGAGTGGAAAGAGCCTAAGATTGGGGATTCCCAAGGCACCCCAAGGTAATATTCAAGGACAACCAAGCAACTAAGCTTGGGGATGCCCCGGAAGGCATCCCCTCTTTCGTCTTCGTTCATCGGTAACTTTACTTGGAGCTATATTTTTATTTACCACATGATATGTGTTCCGCTTGGAGCGTCATTTTATTTTGTTGGTGTTTGCTTGCTGTTAGTTAGAGTAATGTTTTTCATCTTTAGTTTAAATAAAAGTGTCAAGGATAGCGTTTGCCATGCTTATTTTGCTAGTATACATGTTGCTGTTTGAAAACAGAAAGTTTACCGCTGTTGCAAAAGTTCCCTAGAAAAGTCAGAGAATGGTATAATGTTGAATATTTTTTCATATTGAGCTCTGATAAATTTATTACAGTGGGAATTTTAGGTCATAATTTTTGGAGTTAGGGAAGTATTGATACTCTTGCATTCTTTACAGACTGTACTGTTTTGGCAGATTGCTGTTATGGTTGCATTGTTTGCATATGTTTGCTTGTTTAATGATTCTATTTGAGGATAGGAGTATTAAATATGCAGAGGCATTTAGTATGCAATGTTGAATAATAATTTTAGTGATTTGTTACAGTAGAAAATGATAAGGTTTTGCAATTGTTTATACTAACCTATCTCATGAGTTCTTGTTGAGTTTGTTGTGAATGAAGCTTTTGATAAAAAGAGAAACCATGATATGAGAGGAATTAAGGAGACACAAAAGTTCAAGCTTGGGGATGCCCAAGGCACCCCAAGATAATATTTCAAGAAGTATCAAGCATCTAAGCTTGGGGATGCCCCGGTAGGCATCCCACCTTTCCTCTTCAACAACTATCGGTTAGTATCGGTTGAGCCTAAGTTTTTGCTTCTTCACATGAGTTGTTCTATCCTTGCAATGTAATTTTATTTTGTTTTGCTTGCTGCTTGAATACAATACCAAGATCTGAAATTCTTCAATGAGAGAGAGTCTTCACATAGTTGCATAATTATTTAGCTACTCATTGATCTTCACTTTTATCTTTCGGAGTAGTTTGTCGTTTGCTCTAGTACTTCACTTATATCTTTTAGAGCACGGCGGTGGTTTTATTTTGTAGAAATTAATGAACTCTCATGCTTCATTTATATTATTTTGAGAGTCTTAAACAGCATGATAATTTGAACAAAAACTTTCATGGGAGGTGAATTGGATGCTATGATCAATTTGATACTTGATAATTGTTTTGAGATATGGAGGTAGTGATATTAGAGTCATGCTAGTTGAGGTGATTATGAATTTAAAGAATGCTTGTCTTGAAGTTTGTGATTCCCGTAGCATGCACGTATGGTGAACCGCTTTGTGATGAAGTTGGAGCACAATTTTATTTATTGATTGTCTTCCTTATGAGTGGCGGTCGGGGACGAGCGATGGTCTTTTCCTACCAATCTATCCCCCTAGGAGCATGCGCGTAGTGCTTTGGTTTTTGATGACTTCTAGATTTTTGCAACAAGTGCATGAGTTCTTTTGACTAATGTTGAGTCCATGGATTATACGCACCTCATCCTTCCATTATTGCTAGCCTCTCTTGTGCCGCGCAACTTTCGCCGGTACCATACACCCACCATTTACCTTCCTTAAAACAGCCACCATACCTACCTATTATGGCATTTCCATAGCCATTCAGAGATATATTGCCATGCAACTTTCCACCGTTCCGTTCATATGACACGTATTACTTTTGTCATATTGCTCTTTGCATGATCATGTAGTTGACATCGTATTTGTGGCAAGGCCACTTTCATAATTTTCATACATGTCGCTCTTGATTCATTGCATATCCCGGTACACCGCCGGAGGCATTCATATAGAGTCATATCTTGTTCTAGCTTTGAGTTGTAAATCCATAAAAGTGTGATGATCTTCATTATTAGAGCATTGTCCTAGTGAGGAAAGGATGATTAAGACTATGATTCCCCCCACAAGTCGGGATGAGACTTCGGACTTTACAAAAAGAAAAAAAGAAAAAAAAGAAAAAGAGAAAGGCCAAAAAAAAAGGAGAAGGCCAAAGAAAAAAAAGAAAAAAAAGGAAAAGAAAAAGAAAATAAAAAAATAAAATGAGAGAGAAAGAGAGAAGGGACAATGCTACTATCTCCTTTTCCACACTTGTGCTTCAAAATAGCACCATGATCTTCATGATAGAGAGTCTCATATGTTGTCACTTTCATATACTAGTGGGAATTTTTCATTATAGAACTTGGCTTGTATATTCCAATGATGGGCTTCCTCAAAAGTGCCCTAGGTCTTCGTGAGCAAGCAAGTTGGATGCACCCCACTTAGTTTCTTTTGCTGAGCTTTCATATATTTATAGCTCTAGTGCATCCATTGCATGGCAATCCCTACTCACTCACATTGATATCTATCAATGGGCATCTCCATAGCCCGTTGATACGCCTAGTTGATGTGAGACTATCTTCTCCTTTTTGTCTTCTCCACAACCACTATTCTATTCCACATATAGTGCTATGTTCATGGCTCACGCTCATGTATTGCGTGAAAGTTGAAAGAGTTTGAGATTATTAAAGTATGAAACAATTGCTTGGCTTGTCATCAGGGTTGTGCAGGATTAAATACTTTGTGTGATGAAGATAGAGCAACAGCCAGACTATATGATTTTGTAGGGATAACTTTCTTTGGCCATGTTATTTTGAGAAGACATGATTACTTTGATTAGCATGCTTGAAGTGTTACTATTTCTTTTATCGATATGAACTTTTATTGTGAATCATTTAGATCTGAACATTAATGCCACAATAAAAGAAAATTACTTTGAGAATCATGCTAGGTAGCATTCCACATCAAAAATTCTGTTTTTATCATTTACCTACTCGAGGACGAGTAGGAATTAAGCTTGGGGATGCTTGATACGTCTCCAACGTATCTATAATTTTTGATTGTTCCATGCTATATTACTATGTGTTTTGAATGATTATGGGCTTTATTATACACTTTTATATTACTTTTGGGACTAACCTATTAACTGGAGGCCCAGCCCATATTGCTGTTTTATTGCCTGTTTCAGTATTTCGAAGAAAAGGAATATCAAACGGAGTCCAAATGGAATGAAACCTTCGGCAACGTGATTTTTTGGAAGATTATGATCCGGGAGACTTGGAGTTCACGTGAGAAGAGCCTCGAGGAGGCCACGAGATAGGAGGGCGCGCCCCCCTTACAGGGTGGCGCCCCCTGTCTCGTGGGCCCCTCGAGCACCTCCCGACCGACTTCTTTTGCCTATATTCCTACGTACCCTAAAAACATCAAAAATAAAGATAGATCAGGAGTTCCGCAGCCGCAAGCCTCTGTAGCCACCAAAAACCTCTCGGGGGACCGTTCCGGCACCCTGCCGGAGGGGGGATTCTTCACCGGTGGCCATCTTCATCATCCCGGCACTCTCCATGACGAGGAGGGAGTAGTTCACCCTCGAGGCTGAGGGTATGTACCAGTAGCTATCTGTTTGATCTCTCTCTCTCTCGTGTTCTCTCTCGCGTTCCCTCTGTGGCACGATCTTGATGTATCCCGAGCTTTGCTATTGTAGTTGGATCTTATGATGTTTCTCCCCCTCTACTCTCTTGTGATGAATTGAGTTTCCCCTTTGAAGTTATCTCATCGGATTGAGTCTTTTATGAGAACACTTGATGTATGTCTTGCCGTGCTTATCTGTGGTGACAATGGGATATCATGTGCCACTTGATGTATGTTTTGGTGACCAACTTGCGGGTTCCGCCCATGAACCTATGCATAGGGGTTGGCACACGTTCTTGACTCTCCGGTAGAAACTTTGGGGCTCTCTTTGAAGTACTTTGTGTTGGTTGGATGAATCTGAGATTGTGTGATGCATATCGTATAATCATGCCCACGGATACTTGAGGTGACAATGGAGTATCTAGGTGACATTAGGGTTTTGGTTGATTTGTGTCTTAAGGTGGTATTCTAGTACGAACTCTTTAATAGATCGATCCGAAAGAATAACTTTGAGGTGGTTTCGTACCCTACCATAATCTCTACGTTTGTTCTCCGCTATTAGTGGCTTTGGAGTGACTCTTTGTTGCATATTGAGGGATTGTTATATGATCTATCTATGTTATTATTGTAGAGAGAACTTGCACTAGTGAAAGTATGAACCCTAGGCCTTGTTTCCTATCATTGCAATATCGTTTACGCTCATGTTTACCACTTGTTACCTTGCTGTTTTTATAATTTCAGATTACAAAAACCTATATCTACTATCTATTTTGCACTTGTATCTCCATCTCTTCGCCGAACTAGTGCACCTATACAATTTACCATTGTATTGGGTGTGTTGGGGACACAAGAAACTCTTTGTTATTTGGTTGCAGGGTTGTTTGAGAGAGACCATCTTCATCCTACGCCTCCTACGGATTGATAAACCTTAGGTCATCCACTTGAGGGAAATTTGCTACTGTCCTACAAACATGTGCACTTGCAGGCCCAACAACGTCTACAAGAGGAAGGTTGTGTAGTAGACATCAGCGCCCAAGTAGGAGGATCCTACTTGGGCTCCTAGTAGGATTCGCCCCCCTCTCCTTTTACTGGAGGGGGAAGGGGGGGGGGGAGAGGGAGAAGGGAAGGGGGGCGCCGCCCCCTCCCCTAGTCCGTTTCAGCCTCCTTCGCTGGTGGGGGGTGCGCCACCCCTTGTTGGATGGTGTGCCTCCCTCCTATGGCCCATATGGCCCATATCTTCCCCCGGGGGTTCCGGTAACCCTCCCGGTACTGCGATATGTACCCGATACATTCCAGAACACTTCGGTGTCCGAATACTATCATCCAATATATCAATCTTTACATCTCGACCATTTCGAGACTTCACGTCATGTTCGTGATCTCATTCGAGACTCCAAAAAACATTCAGTCACCAAATCACATAACTCATATAATACAAATCGTCATCGAACGTTAAGCGTGCGGACCCTACGGGTTCGAGAGCTATGTAGACATGACCGAGACACCTCTCCGGTCAATAACCAATAGCAAAACTTGGATGCTCATATTGGCTCCCACATACTCTACGAAGATCTTTATCGGTCGAACCATTATGACAACATACCTTATTCCCTTTGTCATCGGTATGTTACTTGCCCAAGATTCGATCATCTGTGACTTCATACCTAGTTCAATATCGTTACCGGCAAGTCTCTTTACTCGTTCCGTAATGCATCATCCCACAACTAACTCATTAGTCACATTGCTTGCAAGGCTTCTTATGATGTGCATTACCGAGAGGGCCCACAGATACCTCTCTGATACTCCGAGTGACAAATCCTAATCTCGACCTATGCCAACCCAACAAACACCTTTGGAGATACCTGTAGAGCATCTTTATAATCATCCAGTTACGTTGTGACGTTTGATAGCTGATACATCTCCAACATATCTACTTCTCCAAACACTTTGCCCTTGTTTTGGAAGCTAACTTGCATGATTTGAATGGAACTAACCCGGACTGACGCTGTTTTCAGCAGAATTGCCATGGTGTTATTTTTGTGCAGAAATAAAAGTTCTCGGAATGACCTGAAACTCCAGGGAGTCACGTTTTGGAATTAATAAAAAATATTGGCGAAAGAATCAACAAAGGGGGCCCACACCTTGTCCACGAGGGTGCAGGGCGCGCCCCCCTAGGGCGCGCCCCCTGCCTCGTGGGTCCCCTGGACCTCCACCGACCTCAACTCCAACTCTATATATTCACGTTCGGTGAGAAAAAAATCAGAGAGAAGGATTCATCACGTTTTACGATATAGAGCCGCCGCCAAGCCCTGTTCTTCCTTGGGAGGGATGATCTAGAGTCCGTTGGGGGCTCCGGAGAGGGGAATTTGTCGCCATCGTCATCATCAACCATCCTCCATCACCAATTTCATGATGGTCACCACCGTGCGTGAGTAATCCCATCATAGGCTTGCTGGACGGTGATGGGTTGGATGAGATTTACCATGTAATCGAGTTAGTTTTGTTAGGGTTTGATCCCTAGTATCCATTATGTTCTAAGATTGATGTTGCTATGACTTTGCCATGCTTAATGCTTGTCACAGGGCCCGAGTGCCATGATTTCAGATCTGAAACTATTATGTTTTCATGAATATATGAGTGTTCTTGATCCTATCTTGCAAGTTATAGTCACCTACTACGTGTTATGATCCGACAAACCCTGGAGTGACAATAGTCGGGACACTTCCTGGTGATGACCGTAGTTTAAGGAGTTCATGTATTCACTAAGTGCTAATGCTTTAGTCCGGTACTCTATTAAAAGGAGGCCTTAATATCCCTTAGTTTTCAATAGGACCCCGCAGCCACGGGAGGGTAGGAAAAAAGATGTCATGCAAGTTCTTTTTCATAATCACGTATGACTATATTCGGACTATATGCCTACATTACATTGATGAACTGGAGATAGTTCTGTGTCACCCTATGTTATAACCATTGCATGATGAATTACATTCGACATAATTATCCATCATTGATCCATTCCTACGAGCTTTTCGCATATTGATCTTTGCTTAGTTACTTCTCCATTGCCACTATTATGATTGCTACAAAACTGCTACTATTACTTTTGCCACCGTCACCATTACTTCCATACCACTTTGCTACTAAATACTTTGCTGCAGATATTAAGTCTTTCAGGTGTGGTTGAATTGAAAACTCAGCTGCTAATACTTGAGAATATTCTTTGGCTCCCCTTGTATCAAATCAATAAATTTGGGTTGAATACTCTACCCTCAAAAACTGTTGCGATCCCCTATACTTGTGGGTTATCAAGACCTTTTTCTGGTGCTGTTGCCGGGGAGCATAGATCTATTCTCTGAGTCACTTGGGATTTATATCTGTTGATCACTATGAGGAACTTGAAAGATCAAAGAACCAAGATTTTTCCCTCAACTACGAGGGGAGGTAAGGAACTGCCATCTAGCTCTGCACTTGATTCACCTTCTGTTTTAAGTAAACTTGCGACACCTAGACATTCTATTGATTCTGATATGTCGCATGTTATTGATGATGCCACTTCTGCTATGCATGATGCTTATGATGATACTACTTCTCTGCTTGATAATAATATGCCATTAGGTGAATTTCTTGATGAACAACTTGCTAGGGTTAGAGAGAATGAAATTATTGAAACTGAAGATATTAATGAATGTGATGATAAAGATTCTCCCGCTAGATATGAATTACATGTTGTGCCTGAGGGTTATGTTATGGATGAAGAAACTGCTACAGACTTTCTTGCTTGCAATGATAGATATGATCTTAAGAAACTGTTAGCTAAGCTGAAAGAAAAGTCTTTGAATGCTAGAATGCAATATGACCCTGCTTTTGCTACTTCACCTATTTGTGTTACTGATAAGGATTATGAATTCTCTGTCCATCCTGAGTTAATTACTTTGGTTGAATCTGATCCTTTCTATGGCTATGAATCTGAAACTATTGTGGCACGTCTTACTAAATTGAATGATATAGCCACCCTATTCACTCATGAAGAAAAAATTCACTATTACTATATTCTTAAATTGTTTCATTTCTCATTAAAGGGTGATGCTAAAATATGGTTTAATTCTCTTGCTCCTGGTTGGGTGCATAGTCCCCAGGATATGATTTATTACTTCTCCGCAAAATATTTCCCTGCTCATAAGAAACAAGCTACCTTAAGGGAAATATTTAATTTTGTGGAGATTGAAGAAGAGAGTCTCCCACAAGCTTGGGGGGAGGCTTCTCCGATTACTTAATGCTTTGCCTGATCATCCTCTAAGGAAAAATGAAATACTTGATATCTTTTATAATGGACTAACTGATGCTTCTAGAGACCACTTGGATAGTTGTGCTGGTTGTGTTTTTAGGGAAAGAACTGTTGAGCAAGCTGAATTGCTATTGAATAATATATTGAGTAATGATAATGATTGGACACTTCCTGAACCAGCTCCTAAGCCAACTCCGAAGAAAAGAGGTATTCTATTTCTCAGTCCTGAAGATATGCAAGAGGCAAAGAAATCTATGAAAGAAAAAGGTATTAAAGCCGAAGATGTTAAGAAGTTACCACCTATTAAATAAATACATGGTCTTGATAACCCGACACAGGTAGTAAAGGTAAATTCTCTCTATAGATTTGATGAGGGTGATATTCCTCGTAATAAGTCTGCTAGCCAATGCTTGGATGAGTTTGATAATTTTATTGTTAAACAAGAGAACTTCAATGCTTATGTTGGCAGACAATTAAAACGTAATGCTTATATGGTTGAACACTTGAGTGATTATATGTCTAGAGTTAAAGGTGATCTTAAGCTTATTAGTAAACATGCTTCCATGGTTACCACTCAAGTAGAACAAGTACTTAAGGCACAAGATGATTTTCTCAATGAATTAAATAATAAGAATAATGATAATGTTGTTAGAGTTGTGACTAGAGGTGGTAAAATGACCCAGGAACCTTTGTATCCCAAGGGCCATCCTAAGAGAGTTGAGCAAGATTCTCAAAGGACTAATGTTGATGCACATAGTCCTTCTAAGAAAAAGAAAAAGAAAAATGATAGGACTTTGCATGCTTCTAGTGAACTTGTTATAGACACACCTGAGAATCCCAATGATATTTCTATTTCTGATGCTGAAACACAATATGGTAATGAACATGAACCTAGGGATAATGTTAATGATGATGTTCATGTTGATGCTCAACCTAGTAATAACAATGATGTAGAGATTGAACCCGCAGTTGATCTTGATACCCCACAATCAAAGAATCAAGGTTATGATAAGAGAGACTTCGTTGCTAGGAAGCACGGTAAAGAAACAGAACCATGAGTTCAGAAACTCATGCCTTTTTCTCCTAAGCCATCCAAGAAAAAGAATGATGAGGATTTTGAGCGCTTTGCTGAAATGATTAGACCTATCTTTCTGCGTATGCGTTTGACCAATATGCTTAAAATGAATCCCTATGCTAAGTATATGAAAGATATTGTCACAAATAAAAGAAAGATAGCGGAACCTGAAATTTCCACCATGGTTGCTAATTATACTTTTAAGGGTGGAATACAAAAGAAACTAGGGGATCTGGGAGTACCAACTATACCATGCTCCATTAAAAGAAACTATGTTAAAACTGCTTTATGTGATCTTGGAGACGGTGTTAGCGTTATTTCTTTCTCTTTATATCGTATACTTGATTTGAATAAGTTGACACCTACTGAAATCTCTTTGCAAATGACCGATAAATCAACTGCTATAACCATCGGTATTTGTGAGGATGTGCTTGTTGTGGTTGCAAATGTTACTATTCTAACGGACTTTGTTATTCTTGATATTCCCGAGGATGACAGTATGTCGATCATCCTTGGTAGAATTTTTCTAAATACTGCTGGGGCTGTTATTGATTGCAACAAAGGCAAAGTCACTTTTCATGTTAATGGTAATAAGCATATGGTACACTTTTCGAAGAAACAACCTCAACTTCATAGTATAAATTCTATTGGCAAAATTCAACGATTACGATTGGAGGTTTTGAATTCCCTCTTCCTACTGTAAAAAAGAAATACGATATTCTTATTATTGGGGACATGCATATCCCCGTTGAGGTAACATAGTGTTATTCGAAAATTCTCCGGTTTCATGTTATTCAGAAGAAGTTTGTTAACAAGACTTGATCAACTTTGTTAGTGGATTCCTTTTTGATGGGTATGAGATGGATGAAGTTAGAAAGCATAACTTTCTGTACCCTCCTTTTACTTTCTGTTATTTAGATTAAATAAAGCAAAAATAGCATATTCTGTCTGTTTTCAGAATTATCCTTGCAATAAAAAATACCCCAAAAATAAAAGTTCTTCAAATGCCCTGAAAATTGAGTATGATTTTTTGTAGAATATTTAAGAATTTCTGGCACTTAGAACACACCAGGGGGGGCACCATTTGGTCACGAGGGTGGAGGGTGCACCCCCTGCCTCATGGGGCCCACGTGCCCCCTCCACTTATTCCAGTACTCACACACTTCGTCTTATCATCCTGTAGCTCAAACTCGTGTTCTTGCTCTTTTTGCTGCCATTTTCGATCTCCTTGCTCAAAGCTCCATTCACAAAACTGCTTTGGGGATTGTTCTTTGGTATGTGACTCCTCCAATAGTCCAATTAGTTTTTGTTCTAGTGCTTTATTTATTGCAATTTTTTGCTGCTGAGGTGACCCTGTTCTTGAGCTTGCATGTCAAATTTATATGGTCCAAAGTAGTTTTAATGCATGATATAGCCTCTAGGCACTTGCATGAGTAGTTGCTATTAATCTTGTTGAGTTTGATTTAGTTTTATTTTGAGTCACTAAAAATTTCAGAAATTTTTCAGAGGAAGAAAAATGCTTAGGAAAATGTACCAAGGTGGTTCTTCAAGGAAGCAAGCACCGAGGATTGCGATACATGAGCTGGACCTTGAACCACGAAGAAAAGCTCCAGTGCGGCCTTGCGAATGGTCGTCGGATGAATTTATGATCCAATCTGGCTTCAAGGATGAATTTGATGAGTATGTGCGTAATGCTGATCTTGAGGACTTCGTATCAGATAAGTGCGGCCAATACTATCACCTCACTGATTCCTTTGTGCGGAGGTTTAACTTTTCATCTAAGCGCAACACTCACACCGTTATATTTGACCTCTATGATAAATCATATACAATGGACCTTGAAGATTTTAACACTGCTTGCAAAATCCCACAGTGTGGCATCTTTAGTGAACCTCGCAAATCTGAATATAATGATTTTCTTGCTAATATCATTGTGGGAGAAACTAGAGATATCACACAAGCTATCATAGGGAGCATTCATTTTCCTTCCATACACTACTTTGCTCTCTTTATAGGTAGATGCATTAACGGTAAAGATGAGCTTTGTCACATGTGCGTCCCAGATCTTAGTGTCCTCAAGAGTGCGGTATTAGGTGATAAGCAATATAACTTGGGGGCCCTTGTTGCATCGAGGTTAAATCTTAATGCTAAAAATGGGGACTTATTTGGCGGAATCGTTTAGCTGATTTATCTTGGTGTATCCATAAATGAAAATGATATTGAGTTGCCACCTGCTTTTTTAGATTATAATGCTATGATTCGCCATCAGTTCCTTGAGAGGAACGACCAGTCCCTCCAGTACCGACTAATATTTGACAGATGGTGTGCTGTCCATATTACTCTTCCTGCTCCTACTTCCTTTAACTTTCAGGGAAATGGGAGATATTTTACAACCAGAGAGGAGGGAAATGAATATGAGAGGAAGACGAAGGTTGCCCGCCTCAAGGCTGCAGCTCTTCAGGCAGTAGCTGCTGCATCTAAGTACAACCCCAACTACAACTTTGGATATCCGCGAGGCCAGCCGTGGCCATAGACCAACTTAGGCAAAAAGCCTAAGCTTGGGGGAGTACGTATTTCTCACTGACATTACATCCATGTTCACACACTCATTCTAGTTGTCGGTGTTCATACTTTTTGATTGTATTATCCATGCTAGTTTATTTTATTTTCCCGCTTTCTTCTTGTGTGTTTGAAAAACCTTGAGAAAAAACCCCAAAAATTAGTTGTAGCTTTTAGCTAGTTTACTTTCCATGCTTGTACTAGTAGTATTAAAGAAAATCCAAAAAGATTTCTCGTTCTTCTTTTACTTGTGGGGAGCTTTCCCGTGTAAATAGTTTTTCTCGTTCTTTGAAATTCTTTTCTTCTCTTTGGGGTCGAAAGGAGAAGACCAAGATGAAAATGATGAGTGGCTCTCATATGCATTATTGTTGATCTAACCAAGAGCCCATATTACCATGTTTGCAGATTCCAGCTTAGTCCAATGCATGTGCACTATTATTATTATCCACACCGTTCGGTCGTGCAAGTGAAAGGCAATAATGACGATATATGATTGAATGATTGAGATGAGAGAAGCTAGTTTGAACTCGACCTATCTTGTTTTTGTAAATATGATTAGTTCATCGTTCCTGATTCAGCATATTATGAATGAAACATGTTTGCAATGACAATTAGAGATTATAGTTATTCATGCCATGCTTAATTAGCTAGGAGTTTATAATGGTTTACCTTGCGTGCCAACATGCTATTAAAATGGTTGTGATGTGGTAGGATAGGGTGGTATCCTCCTTTGAATGATTCGAGTGGCTTGACTTGGCACATGTTCACACATGTAGTTGAAACAAAATCAACATAGCCTCCACGATATTTATGTTCATGGTGATTTAT
The DNA here is from genome assembly GCF_002162155.2 of Triticum dicoccoides. NCBI lineage: Eukaryota > Viridiplantae > Streptophyta > Magnoliopsida > Poales > Poaceae > Triticum > Triticum dicoccoides. The sequence continues at coordinate 757,825,283 of NC_041393.1, read as the reverse complement.
ATCCTACTCATGCTTGCACTCATTGTTGGTTAATCTTAATGCATGTTCATGACTGTTGTCGTTCTCTAGTTGATCGCTTCCCAGTCTCTTTCTAGACTTCACTTGTACTAAGCGGGAATATTGTGTGTGCATCCACTTCCGTAAACCTCAAAGTTATTCCATATGAGTCCACCATACCTTCCTACATGCAGTATTTACCGGCCGTTCCAAGTAAATTTGTATTTCCAAACTCTAAACCTTCAAATGAAATTCTGTTTTATATGCTCGAATAGCTCATGTATCAACTAGGGTTGTCTATATCTTCGATGCTAGGTGGGTTATTCTCATGATGAGTGCACTCCGCTCATCATTCACAAGAAAAATGGCAGGTAACCGGGATGCCCAGTCCCATGCTCAAATCAAATCAAAATAATTGAAAAAAATACTCCCCCAGGATTGTTGTTAGTTGGACGGTGCTCGTTGTTTTGGACCAGCCGTGGAATGTGCTCTTTGGTGGTGGGGAGTATAAACTTTACCATTCTGTTTGTGAACCGCCTATAATGTATGTAACATGGAAGATATCGAGATCTCTTGGTTGTTATGTTGACAATGAAAGTATGCCGCTCAAAATATCATTTATCTTTGTTTTAAAACTCGAGCTCTGGCACCTCTGCAAAGCCCTGCCTCCCTCTGCAAAGGGCCTATCTATTTACTTTTATGTTGAGTCATCATCCTATTATTAAAAAGCACCAGTTGGAGAGCACCGCCGTCATTTGCATGCATTGTTATGAATTTACATTGAGTATGACTGTGACTGGATCTCTTTTGCCATGAATTACAATGTCTAGTCAATCCTTGATCTTCAGGGGTGCTCTGCATTTATGTTTTGTGGTCTCAGAAAGGGCTAGCGAGATACCATCTTGTTATATCATATTATGATTGTTTTGATAAAGTGTTGTCATCTGAGATTTATTATTATTGCTCGCTAGTTGATTATGCCATTGATATGAGTAAATGTGAGACCTAAATGTTATTGTGAATGTGGTTAGTTCATAATGTTTCCTGAAAACTTAAATGTTGGCTTTACATATTTGCAACAACAAGATCAAACAGAGTTTGTAAAAGTTTTTCTTTATCACTTTCAGTTTGTCAACTGAATTGCTTGAGGACAAGCAAAGGTTTAAGCTTGGGGGAGTTGATACTTCTCCAACGTATCTACTTTTCCAAACACTTTTGCCCTTATTTTGGACTCTAACTTGCATGATTTGAATGGAACTAACCCGGACTGACGTTGTTTTCAGCAGAATTGTCATGGTGTTATTTTTGTGCAGAAATAAAAGTTCTCGGAATAACCTGAAACTCCACGTAGTCACGTTTTGGAATTAATAAAAAATATTGGCGAAAGAATCAACAGAAGGGGGCCCACACCCTGTCCACGAGGGTGCAGGGCGTGTCCCCCTAGGGCGCGCCCCCTGCCTTGTGGGTCCCTTGGACCTCCACCGACTTCAACTCCAACTCTATATGTTCATGTTCGGTGAGAAAAAAATCAGAGAGAAGGATTCATCCCGTTTTACGATTCGGAGCCGCCGCCAAGCCATGTTCTTCCTTGGGAGGGCTAACCTAGAGTCCGTTCGGGGCTCCGGAGAGGGGAATCCATCGCCACTGTCATCATCAACCATCCTCCATCATCAATTTCATGATGCTCACCGCCGTGCGTGAGTAATCCCATCGTAATCTTGCTAGACGGTGATGGGTTGGATGAAATTTACCATGTAATCGAGTTAGTTTTGTTAGGGTTTGATCCCTAGTATCCATTATGTTCTAAGATTGATGTTGCTATGACTTTGCCATGCTTAATGCTTGTCACTTGGGCCCGAGTGCCATGATTTCAGATCTGAACCTATTATATTTTCATGAATATATCAGTGTTCTTGATCATATCTTGCAAGTTATAGCCACCTACTACGTGTTATAATCCGGCAAACCCCGGAGTGACAATAGTCGGGACACTTCCCGGTGATGACCGTAGTTTGAGGAGTTCATGTATTCACTAAGTGCTAATGCTTTGGTCTGGTACTCTATTAAAAGGAGGCCTTAATATCCCTTAGTTTCGAATAGGACCCATCTGCCACGGGAGGGTAGGACAAAAGATGTCATGCAAGCTCTTTTCCATAAGCACGTATGACTATATTCAGAATACATGCCTACATTACATTGATGAACTGGAGCTAGTTCTGTGTCACCTTATGTTATAACCGTTGCATGATGAATTACATCCGACATAATTATCCAGCATTGATCCATTGCCTACGAGCTTATCAAATATTGATCTTGGCTTAGTTACTTCTCCGTTGCCACTGTTACGATTGCTACAAAACTGCTACTGTTACTTTCGCCACCATCACCGTTACTTCCATACTACTTTGCTACTAAATACTTTGCTGCAGATACTAAGTCTTTCAGGTGGTTGAATTGACAACTCAGCTGTTAATACTTGAGAATATTCTTTGGCTCCCCTTATGTTGAATCAATAAATTTAGGTTGAATACACTACCCTCGAAAACTATTGCGATCCCCTATACTTGTGGGTTATCAATAGCACATAAGGCATTCCTCGGGTATCCGGGAGTTGCATAATCTCATAGTCGGAGGAATATGTATTTGACATGAAGACAGCAGTAGCAATAAAACTGAACGATCATAAGGCTAAGCTAACGGATGGGTCTTGTCCATCACATCATTCTCCTAATGATGTGATCTCGTTCATCAAATGACAACACACGTCTATGGCCAGGAAACTTAACCATCTTTGATCAACGAGCTAGTCTAGTAGAGGCATACTAGGGACATGGTGTTTTGTCTATGTATTCACACATGTATCATGTTTCCTGTTAGTACAATTCTAGCATGAATAATAAACATTTATCATAAATAAGGAAACATAAATAACAACTTTATTATTGCCTCTAGGGCATATTTTCTTCGGGTAGAGGTGACATCGGACCGAAGGAAACTCTGGATGACTCGTTTTCATCCCGATGGTGGCGACGACCAGGGTCACCATTCTCCTACTTGCAGGCGCCGTCGAGGTCCCTGGCCTCTACCCCAACCCCATGCCCAGGTGAAAACCCAAAATCTCTTTAGATTGGGCGGCAGCGGCACTGTGTGTGTCGTACCCTTCTTGGAGGTGCCGCCTAGGGCGTTTGGGTGCTCGGTTAGAGGAACTGCAGGCGGAGGGGATGGGACTAGTGGCAGCAGGTGGTGTTCGCGACGGAGGAGCGGCGTGGCATCTGGCACGTCAACATCGGCGGGTCTCAGCGGCATGGGGCATCGGGTCTCACTGGTGGGTGTGTGATGATGGACGAGTGCAGGATGGTGGCATTGTCTTGCGTCATGGTGGCGTCGACGGTAGCTAGACCGGGCAAGGTAGATGTAGCAATACAACACTGAAGATGGATTGATGGCAGGTGGCCGCGGTGGCCTCATACCCGACAGGCGTCCTGGTTGAGGAGTGCGCTGGACTGGTGAGTGCCCCATACCCGACAGGCGTCCTGGTTGGGACCTCAGGTCTTAGATGTTAGGTTTGGCTGCGAGGTCTGTTTGGTATTAGGCCCAGACTATCAACATCCCTTCATCAACTGGATATGAGTAGCGACTCATGTTGCCTAGACGGTGACTTATTCTTACTGTTCTATGACTTTGTAAGGTCTTGTGTGAATAATTAATAAAGGGACTGCATGCATCATCCAGATGCAGAGGCCGGGGGTCCTCCTCCTTTTCTTAAAAAAAGACTGCGGTTGATGCTTTCAACCTGCCTTTGACTGAACATCAAGAACCATACGAGCTTTGGTGGAAGGATAATTTTGTCAAGATTGTGCATCGTGTCGAGGTACGGTTCACTATATGCAGACATATTGATCTTGTCTTGTATGATGTTCTTCCTATGCACATGTATACATGTTCGCTACTCTTAGGAAAACCATGGGTAGATAAAAGGCAGCTAACATATCATTCAGTTGGAGAATTTTCTTTTGTTCATCGAGGACAGTATGTACCACTTGACATTTACTCTTATGATCAGTATAAGGTGGATCATCAGAAGCGTGATATTGCTCAAGTTGCATCAAAAGTAAAGAAAAAGGCCGAAGATGCTGAAATTCGTACGGCCGTCGTTCAATCTACAAATAAAAAAATGTCAAAGAGATCGACTTGAAACCGAGGACGGTTTCGATTCAAGGTGGAGAGGATGATACAACCCGTTGCAATATAAATACCAAATTCGTTGATGTTTTGCCTGAAGCCAATGTTCTTTGAAAAACCGTTGCAGATTTGTTTTGAATCAGAATTGGATAAAAACCAGAAAAGGCCTAAGTTGGGAGGCACAAAAGACATGTTCTGCGATCCTTGAGGATCGATCTGTTCCTACGCTGCTATTGATCTCATATCAATTGTTGGCGCAGGTTCATTACGTCGGCTTCTTGCCTCTCGCGAGATCCGACGTTTCTTCTACATATGCAGTTTCTTTTATCGAGTACCATGAAAGATCGGGCCGCCTACACGCACGAATTAGCGTCTCACGAGTTTGTGTTTTATCATGACCGGATGCGTCCGCAGACGTGAGGAACAAGATTTGTACATTGTGGCTAAAGATGCTCTTATGTGACCGTCATGCTTCACCGACAGCATGTCGGTGGGCGGCTTCGCGTAGACCTGCACTATGATATCGCGATCATAGGGCACACAAGCGATCAAAAACAATGCTTCAAAATCAAGAACAATGCACCAGTGCCCCCTCGGCAACATCGAGAGCAGGAATAGTCTACCATAGGGCACACAAACTGTTGCTGGCTACTCGGGCGATATGTTATGGTAGGCTAATGTTTGGGAGAGTGCTTTTGGTTAGTTTGCTCGTATATTTTCTCCGTCCGAAAAAACTTATCACTCAAATGAATGTATCTAGCATCAAGTTAGTAGTAGATACATCCATTTAAGAAACAAGCTTAGGACAAGGAACAAATTCCCAGAATTATGAAACTCTAGGGCCAGTCTAATCCACCACCACGAATTATGAAACTGGTTGGACTACACCCTCCAACTATGAACGCGCAAGTGGCATCTCATTTGATCAGGCGGCATCTATCTATTATCTATTATATACTAAAAACAGTTGACGGGTTAACCAGAAAAAGGGAATTAGCTAGAAATTACCACATAAATTAGAAAGATCAAACCGTTAATTTAATAGACAGAATTTTTATAGCCATTAGATAAGACAGAAGTTAAAAAAATTACCCACCAATGCCATAATAATTATATTGGAAGAAAACGATTTGCTCCCTGCATCCTGAAAAGGGAGAGAAAAAAAGGATGTGCGCTGATCGAATATAAAAAGTAGGAAGTGCCGTGATTCCGGTTTATATTTTTTTAGGGGCAATTCCGGTTTAGAGCTGCATGGTTTTTCCGTGTTATCTTTCTTTTCCTTTATTTACACATGGTTTCCGCTCGGTTTTCTCTTCTTCTTTTTCGATTGTCGTTTTATATTTATTTTCCCATATTTATTTTAACTTTCCTTTGAAAAATTCAATATTTTTTCCCAAATACGCAAAAAAATCAAGATTTGTAAACGTGAATTTTAAAAAAAAAAAATATGGATCTTACAAAATTTTAACTTGTAAATTTTTTCCAAATTCATGTTTTTTTAAAAATTCATTGTATTTTTAACTTTTTAACTCATAACAATTTTTAAATTCACAAAATTGTTTCGAAACTTATGAACTTTCTTTAAATTTATAAGTTTTTTAAAATCTAACTCATGGGTAATTTTCCAATTCGTCAACTATATTTCAAACTTCTTAACTTTTCAAATTCATTAACTTTTTTCAAAGCTAACTGGCAAAGAGAGCGAGCGAGCTTGCGTAATATTCTGCCACGGCCTGCTGGCATGCCCACGAGCGCCAGTATCCTAACCAGATCTTAAAGCGCTTGCCAGGAGCTCCTGAAATAGACGATGCCATAGACATGGTTTTGTTCAAAATTTCAGAAAATGTTCGCTTAAAAAAACAAAAACTTGAAAATATAAGTATTTTAATAATAATTGCAGATTTTTTAAAAAAATTGTGTCTTCCAAAATTCCTAGAATGTCAAAATATGAACACTTTTTAAAAATAGCGAACAAAACTTTGAACAGGAACAAAATTTCAAATTTCAAACATTTTATAAAACATTATAAATTTGGAATTTCGAAAAAACTGAAAAATAAAAATGAAAATTAAACCGTTTTCTTTGTAAATTTCACTTGCTGGCTAAATTTGGTGTCATTTCATGTATGGAAAGAAATACACCATGTACAACCTGAAGCGTTCGGGTAGGTCTCGAAACACTTTTATTCGCCTTCACAAAACCAAAATTTTTGCACTCAATGGCATCACCATGTCAGGCATACCTGCCAAGTTTCGTTGATATCTTACATTTTGTGCAATTTCTAGGGTTTTTTGGATGAAAAACCATAAAATACTGAACACACAACAACTTTCATATGTAAAAACATATCCGAAAAATAAGAAATTTAATGAAAAAATGTGAGCAACTTGGAAATAATTTTTGGAAAAAGCAAATAATTTATGAAACTTCAAACATTTTTTAAATGTTTGAACAATTTTCGAAATTCCAAAACATTTTTGAAAAATGTGAAGAACTTTTGGAATTCCAATTTTTTTTAATCCTGAACAGTTTATAAAATGCCAAAAAATTGGAATTCCAAACAATTTCAAGAAAAACTAAAGAAATTAATGCATGATTGTTTTTGGAAAATAGGAACATTGTTTAAAAACATGATAACATTTTTAAAAACTCCTATCAAATATTGGAAAAAATCAAACATTTTCTGGATATGTGAAGAACTTTTGAAAGTGGGAAAAATTTGAAATCCCGATTTTAAAAAAAAATTAAAACAAAAAGTGAACATTACAATTTTTGTAACTTCTGATTTTTTTAAAATGCGAAAATCTCTTATATTCCGGAACATTTTAGGAAATTACGGACAAAATTGAAAAGAACATGTTTTCAAATTTGACATTTTAACATGAGAATTTTTTATATTTCCAAACATGTTTCGGAAACATGAACAATTTTTTCAAAATGCAAACAGTTTTAGAAATTCCCAACAGGCACCCGACGGGAGCGATACCATTGCCTCGTTGGCCCAGGGCCTAAGCTCTTTTTTTTCTCTTTTCTTATATTCGTTATTCTCCTCTTTTTTTGATTATTCATTTTGTCCTTTTTAAACTTGAAACGTTGTTTGGAATACCAAAATGATATTTTAAGGAAATGTTGGAAATTACAAAAAAAAGAAAATAAAAAAAACACTCATGGCTTGGCCCAAACTAGGCGACGACATCACTTCCGCTGGGCACCTGATGGGCCTGCCCTTGCATTCGGCGTTTGGAAAAAATTCGTTGATTTTGAAAAAATGTTAATGGATTTGATTTTTTCATAAAAAATGACTAAACAGAGTTCATCTTTTCTGAAAATAAAGTTCGAAAATTTGATTCTATTATTGAATTTGAAAAAAGTTCACGGGTTTTGATAAAAAGTGCGTAAAAGCTGAAAAGAGTTTGTCGATTTGAAAAACATTCATGGATTCAAAAAAAAGTTCACGTATTCGGCAAAACTTCATGGATTTAAAAAACAAAGTTCACAAATTTAAGAAAATATTCACGACTTTGTTAGGTTCATGAATTTAAGAAACAATTTAAAATAAAATTTGTGAATTTTAAAGAAGGAAAAAGAAAAAAGGAAGATAAAAAGAAAATAAAGACTAAGGAAAACCGTCCAAACGAAAACTGAAAAAACAAAAGGAAAACCAAACAAAGAAGCCGTTGTGTGTGTTTTAGCGCTGATTTGAAGAAGGAAAAAATAAGTAAACTAGGTACGTTGGGTCAGTTGTCCCACTTGGTTAATACAGTTGCACTTAACTATGAGGTCAGGTGTTTGAATCATGTTTAACAGAAAAGAAAAGGTGTAAAAGGGCCGGCGCAAACCGGAGGGGGTGTGTCTGGGCTCAATAGGATTGTGCGGTACGTACACAGGACGCACTAAGTACGTGCGGCGTATTTTCAAAAAAGACCATCTTACCCTTTATTGTGAAGAGGTATGAAGAGATCTACTTCATCGATGTGTCTAGGGGGGTTGTACTAAAACAGAAGTGGTTCTGTATTGCTAGAGATGGCGGAAGAGGCCATGACGGCGATTTGGAGAATGAGGTGGCTCAGATGAACGGTGTTTAATGAGGAAAATCATCTCCGCATCGTTGGATGCTCACTCAAGAGTCAGCAGAAAAGTGACTTGCATTTAAGTACAAAAAATTAGACCCTTTCGCTTTATAGAATTTGCACAACACAATAACCACTAGGCCAGGATTTGGGCCGAATACGCGACTGCTGGAACTTCACAATGGAGCAATGCCAAGCTCGGGCAGCGGCCATGACAGTGGGGTGGCTGCAGCGTGGGAGCTCTGAGGACGTAGGATCTTCTCTTTAGAGCATCACTAGCCGATCTCCTAAAAAATAAAGGAGTATCTGCTCGAGTAAAACTTAGTGGAGTGTTTTTAGTAGACTATTTTTTGGCCGGACCTAGCCAATCTTCTATATTTAGTGGAGTAAAAGGTACAATTAGCTTATGCATTTTGGTCGAACACTTGCTATGTGCCTCCACAACAAGCGGCGATGATAGTGACCATGCCATTGCCGTTGTGGCCTCTTCCACCGCTCCTACTCCAACATCTACATGGACATTACAACTACATGGCCGCCGCCGCCATCGTATGAAACTCGATCAAGGCGGTCCCGTAGGACAGTGGTGCCCTTAACTGCATCAAAACCCATCAAAGCTGCTGCTGCTGCTTATTGCACTAGTGCAGAATCGGGCTTTAGTCCCGGTTCGTAAGGACCTTTAGTCCCAATTCTGCAACTAGCACTAAAGGGTGGGGACTATAGGCCCCCCGTTTAGTCCCGGTTCAACACGGCCCGGGACCAAAGGCGAT
>NC_041393.1:757804901-757815824 GCF_002162155.2 Triticum dicoccoides | reverse complement strand
CTTTAGTCCTGGTTGGAGACACCAACGGGACTAAAAGGTTAGACTCCTTTAGTCCCGGTTGGTGGCTCCAACCCGGACTAAAGGTTTAACCTATAGTCCTGATTTGTGTCACAAACCAGGACTAAAGGGCTCATGGGGCCCGACCTGACGCCAGCCTGCAACCACCCCTTTAGTCCCAGTTTGTGACATAAACCGGGACTATAGATACACCAGGAACCGAGACTAATGATGTCGTAATCGAACCGGTACTAATGGTCACATTTGTACCGGGCCGTAATCGAACCGGGACTAATGAGGTGAAGGTAAGGTCATTTTTCTACTAGTGTTGCCAGAACCCTCGAGTAAGATATTTGTCTTGCTCTAGTTTAGGCTGAAGGTGCACACACCTGTGAGCGAGGACTGCGCCACTGCGCAGCGGAAAGATGATGAGTTCGGCGCCGTCTGGTGCACTAGACCTACAACGTCGCCTTCGAGGTTGAGGACTTGCTCGTCGACGTCCTCCACTGGGCGGGCCGCCGCCATCGACGCTGCAACCCATCCCCGGCACTCCCTGGTACGGGGGTGCGCTGTCCAGATGGCGCTGGAGTTTGCGCTAGGAGCGACCGTGCTGCAAGTACGTTGGGGCCACGGGCGTACCGTGCAGCTTACCACATCGAGCACGTGACCTCCCCATTTAGGGGATCGGCTAGAGTTGCTCTTACTATATCAGATTATGCGACGTGTACTATGGGGCTTAAACCCTACGTGAAAACACACTTATGCTTTTTCTTGACTGTTCCATACTTAGATTCTCCTTCGGTGGATTTGACTGGATCTAGTCATCGTTCGTCTATGTCTGTGTGTCTGTAGGTTGGATCCTTCTGATGTATACTTCCCTTCATCGGCGGCGGTTGTTGTTCTGGTGCGCTGGTCCTATCGGGTCTTAGCATGATTAGTTCCCGAGACTGTCTACTGCAACAATGTTTGTCTGACTCCGTCGAGGGAGGGGTGCTGACGGCGTCGCGTCTTCGGCTTGGTCCAGTGCTTGTAGTCGTCGCTAGGTGGTCTACGGGCCTAGATGTAAATTTTACGCTAGTATTCTTTGTACTACCTTGACAGTTGATAATAATACTGTAATAGTATGCCGATCTTTTGTTGTTACTCTATTATCTGAGTCATCACGTGCAATGCACTCGTGTAACTTACTAGTTTCACATGATACCCCAAAACAGAAAAGTTACAGGTATTTTGGTCCAAAACATAGCTCCACCAGCATACCCAAAAGTGCATGGGTATCCATATTTTTTGGGTTGATACATATTTTGCGACCAAATACCCCCAAAAGGGCATTTCCACCCAGGATACCCATCATATCCAAAACCACAGAGTTTTTGAATATGTGGAGAGTGCATGCATGATGGAGCGCCATGAGATCATTCGCCCCGACACGAAGTGCAAGGAGTTAGTGTTTTATTTGTGTTGGATTTACAGGTATCCAATTTGGGTATGTTGTAACAGCGAAACAGTTTTTGGCTACGGAAATCTTCTCTCTCCTCTTCCCATAATTAGTTTGGGTAGTCAAATTATGAGTGTGATGTTGGAGTTGCTCTTACGTGGTTAATACGGCAACGAAACAAGCTTAATCATCACCTGAAAGAAAGACTACCATATAATCATTAAAACACGCTTGTGGCCTGAATACATAGAGAGAAAGAACATTGGTGTGGGTGCAAATATCTTGCGGCTGATATTAATCCGGAAGAGACAAATTAAGTGGCCCATGATCTCATGTTTTCTGTATATAACATCAGCTGCAGAGAGCAGAGACATTCATGTCCACAATCCAGTTTTTATACTGGCGTGGATCCGTGGGTGACTGCCTTTATCTATCTCGCCGCCTTCCGCCACCTCACCTCTCCTCCATGGGTCCATGAGGAAAGCTTTTCTTCGCTCGCTCTATTTCGTTGTTACCCCCTCTAAATAAAAACAGGTATGTAAAACCAAGAATATTAAAGATTCTTAACACAAAATTTGAAACAAAATCTATACATACGATTTCTAAATACTAAATAGATCTGAATAATTAAAATAATATTCATACCAATAATAGTTTTAGGGTTGGACCGAAGCCATATCCAAAACATCACGTCCTTGTGATCTGGAGGGTGGCAGTCTTTTTAGTTTTCACAGTCCGTCAAGATTAGATAAGCTCGCTTTAGCTTAGCAGAGAGATGAATTTGCCAGTATAATTACCTGTAAGTTGGGTTTAACTTAGAAGAGAGGTCAATTAGCCAGTTTAGTGAGTAGTATACCTGGGAGAGTTCTGATTAGTATGCTCATCGATCCAAGAACATTTCTTATTTACGTAGCAGCAGCAGCTCAGGAAGGGCAGGATAGTGAGCGCCACAAGCTAAAGGCAAGTAGCTCAAGCTCGAGTTCAAGCATGGCTGGCTGGCTAGCCTCCTTTGTAGCTCTACGGCCACTCCCTTTCTTCCTTCCGTTTCAATTTGGTCTCCTCCTTGTGGGTTTGATTGACTCTAGCTTCGAGAAGCTTCTATTTTGCCTCTTCGGTCAGTAGGTTAGCCTACGCCGGCACCGGTGACACAATGTTCTTTCCCGGTGTATTTTTCCACGTGTGGTCGTGGTTGGTATCAAAGAGGAAGGTGGCGTGGCACGCAATGCACCTGCAATGCAATGCATGCCCGAGTATGGGACGAACAAAAAGAGAATCCAGTATTCGCAACGATACATTTTCCTTATGTGGAATTTTGCAACAGAGCGCGCCAAAACATTTTGTTCCACTCAAAAAGAGATGGTGGTCAGGATGTAGAAATATAACAAGCCGACGATGCTCCCTAAGCTGGTGATTCTGCAAGCGGTTGCCATGTGGCTTGAGGCAGCACGTAAACGGCGGGCCGTTGTTGGCCTTGGCTGGTTTGTCCGGTATGCCATGTGTTGCATGTGTTTCCCCTTTGTTTTGGTGGTTCCCCTCGGGGAGCCCACGGACCCTTGGCCGGTGGTTTAAATGCAATTAAAGTACAATTCCATTTTGGTCGCCCGGGTTTGGAGTTGGGGACTTGGCCGCGCGGGATGGTTAGAAGACGATTCAGTTAGGTGAAAGAAGGAAACCAACCATGTTAGAATTACCTCTGCCCTCCCCTTGTAAATAACAGTTTTCTTTATCATCTACCAGGCCACGTTGGATATGTCTTGAGTTGGTGCGTAAAGTTTCGTAAAACCTAATTACGACGAATAACATTTCTCATTGTACTTCCGCTTTCCTCGTTGTGCCTGTGTCTTTGTGTCTCGAACTCTCTGTATATTTTCCCTCGTAGTAGTTAGTTAGTATCAAAGAAGAAGATGCTGGTGTACGCAATGCAGGGCTACCGGAGTATTGAGACACACAAAAAGAATAATCGAGTGTTCTCAGCAACAGATTTTCCTTTTATGGAATTTGAAAAAGCGCACGCCAAATATCCCTCTAAGAAAGATGGCGCTCCGGGGAAAAAAAATTAAAGCATGCCAATATGGCTCCCTAAATAGGTGATTCCGCAAGCGGTTATGTATGATTGTCATGTGGTTTGGAGTAGCACGTAAAGGCGGGTTGATGCTGGTTCTGGGAGGTCCATATCGGCAAGCGAGCGGGCATGAGGATGACTTGTAAAGCTTTGAAGATGCGCATGGAGGTGCCGGTGGGTTGAAATACTGAGACCTGAGAGCATCTCCAGCCGCGCCCCCAGAACGGCCTCTCCATCCGATTTTTTCGCGTCGGCGCCGAAAAAATGGCCCAGTCGCGTTCCCAGGAGACAGTTTTTCGCCGGCTTGGTCCAAAATCAGCGCCGGCGGACCCGGGCCGAACCCGGCGCGCTGGGGGCGCTTGGGGGCGCCGGCCAAAATGTTTTTGGCGCGAAAACCGGCGTGCCCTCCTTGGCAGCGACTCGGCTCTTGTCGCCGCTTCGTCGTCCTCATCGCCTCGGTTCCCGCGGCGTCAATGCCAAAGCTGCTACGCGCTGCCGCGCCGGTCAGCCTCCTCCATTGATGCCTCACGGGCGGCGTAGTGAAGACCGGACGACGCACGTCCCTCGCCCGCCACGCGTACACACGGCGGCCACGCGTACGCGCGGCGCCTTCGTCTATATAAGCCGCTCCCAGCGCGCCGGTGACGAACAGACACTCTATCGCCGACGCCCGTCCCTCCCCGTTCCTCCCTCTCCTCTCACCGTCTCCAGTTCAACCATGGCCGAGCGTTTCCCGGGCGATGGCACGGCGGCGAACGGCTTTGGCCGCCACCACCTTCACGAGGACGAAGATCGGCTCCTCTTTGAGGCCGAGTACCCGGTCCCGACGGACATGCGGGTGCCCGGGGCGTGGAGGATCAGCGCCGGCGGGGTCCCCGTGCCACCACCGCCCACTGGGGCGGCGCGGCGTGCGGAGATAGCGCGTATCCGCGCCTCTCTGTCGCAGGCGGTGAGGGAAGGTCCACGGTACGTCCTCGACAGCCCGCTGTGGGAGCCCTACTTTCGTCACCGCCACGCCGAGCAGCTCAAGGCCACCAACGGCGTCGTGTCCTCCGGGAGGCTCAACTCCGAAGGCCGCCGCCGGTGGTGGAGCGTTCCCGGCCGCACCCTGGAGTACGTCCTCGAGTACATTGAGGGCGGCAACACGCCCAGGCTGGAGTACCCCGCTCCACCGTCCTTCTCCCGCCAGCGTGGGAGCTCGTGGACGCCGAGGCACATGGATCCGGGGGCGTCCTCCTCCTCGTTCGGCCGCTCGACCGGCTCTCCCTGTCTCTACCCCGTCAAGCCGGAGCCCCAGGACACGCCAGTCAGCCACTGCACCCGCAGCTCCGCGTCGCCGACTCCTCCCCCACCTCTGGACGCACCTCGTTAGGCCGAAGGCGGAGCCAGGCCTCCCTGCGGAGTACGAGGCCACAACCCGGCGCGTCTTCTCCGAAGAGGAGGCCCTAAAGTGGGCGCGGGACGACTACCTCCGCGACGAGATGGTCCGGCAGCGCCGAGCCCTGGAGGAGATAGCCGCCCGCAGGCGTGGGCGCGAGGATGAGCACGGCGTGGTGATCCTCGACAGCGACGAGGACGAGGATGCCCTTGGACTGTCCAACCCGCCGCGCCAACCTGGGGAGGGGTGCAGCAGGGACGGCGGCCGCGGAGGAGGCGACGACGATGACAACGGCGGCGGCGACTACACGCAGTTCTACATGCTCCTCGGCATGTAGAGCTTCAAGGGCGGCGGGCGGCGAGGGGCGGCGAGGGCGACGGCGGGCCTAGTAGCATTTTTTTCTTTTCTGTAAAATATTTTAAATATGTATGAACTGGCCGAAGTTTGGTTGAATTTAGCCGTGTTTAACCGACGTCGCCGAGCATTTTCTTTTTTTTAAAACAATTAGACGCGCCTGGGGGCGGCCTTGGGGCCGGCGACTGGGGACCAACTTGCCCCCAGGCCAGTTTTTTGCGCCGGCTCGCCCCCAGGCGGCGATTTTAGGCGCCTTCTGGGGGGCCAACGGCTGGAGATGCTCTGAGTGGATGACTTGCTGAACCAGAAGGAGGGGATCACTATTTTTTTTTTACAAAGTGCAAACTGGTATGATTCGTGCTTCGCTTATGCTTTCCAAAGGTCATTCACAATATAATCCCAAATGTGGCAACACGCACTTCTGTCTCAGATAATCTGCAAGAAATTAGGAATGGATGATCGTTAAAAACACAATCACTCCGGCAATTTCATATTGCCCAGAGAAGGAGAGAAACTCCCACATGGATTTGGCCCTTCAATTTATGATGAATATCACCCAATTAATTTCCAAACAAATTTAGATTACTCGTTGCCCGTGCTAAATTGTAAATAACATGAATAGTATATTAGTATGCTAGATTCGAAGATGACAAAAATAAATAATGTATCGTCTCCTCTTAATCGCGAAAACAACATTTTTTGCTACCATGCCAGTAACACTTAGCAAGCTTATCTTTGATAAGAACTGTTGCTATTCTTTGCTACCATGATCACAAATCTGTCTCATCTAGCTGTTATTATTCCAGCTATGGTACAGTTGCTGTCGTGACATTATAACTGAATGATGTCCGTGCATGCAATGCATGCATGTCATTTTTTTGGAAAAAAGGAAGAAAAAAAAGTTGCCCGTTCAATGGGAGCTCCTATTGGGTGCACTAGAGCATCTCCAACAGCCGCGCTAAACAAGTGCCGCACCGCAAATTTACCCATTTTAGCGCGCGCGTAATCGCTAGTGTGTCTCCAGCGAGCGCGAAATAACCGCGCGCGCCGCATATAGAGTTGGGCGCGCGGTCCAAATCGCCATCGCGCGCTGCGTATTTGGGGTGCCTGCTTCCGCGCGCGGCACACACGAGCGCTCGCCCCGCACTCTCTCCCCCGCGCCACCTTCCGCCCGCACGAGCCAGCGCCGGCGAGCTGACCCGATGGACGCACGCGCCGGCACCCCCCTCACTCCATTCTACAGCCGTGAACCCTCCACCACCGCCGCCGCCTCCGCCGCAAACCCTAGCGTTGGGAGCGTTGGCACGCCTCCGTCGGAGCTCCTCCGAGCATCAGCCACGCGCGCGGCCTCTTCATGCCGCCGCAGATGACCTCCGTGGCTGGTGGCGTCCCGCCGGCGCCCGCCGTGATGAAGACACGTGCACTGATAACCCATAAGTGTAGGGGATCGCAACTTTTTTTGATAAGTAAGAGTGTCAAACCCACGTAAACATAAACTAGGGGTTGTTCAAATAAAGATGCAATAAAGTAAATATAGCGAGTGTGGAAAAGCGGTGGTAGGAGTTGTGAAATTGTCTCTAAGCAATTGACTATATTACTAGACCGGTAATCACTATTGCAATTCTATTTGAGGGAGAGGCATAAGCTAGCATACTTTCTCTTCTTGGATCATATGCACTTATGGTTGGAACTCTAGCAAGCATCCGCAACTACTAAATATCATTAAGGTAAAACCCAACCATAGTTAAAGTATCAAGTCCCCTTTATCCCATACGCAACAATCTACTTACTCGGGTTTGTGTTTCAGTCACTCACGCAACCAACTATAAGCGAATCATGAACGCATTGCAACACCCTACAGCGGGAATCCCTCATGCTTGCGTGACACGGAGGGCACAATAGCACAGCATCAATAATAAAACATGCAACTCAAACCAATCATAGTAATTCATCAATCACCGATAGGACAACGAAAATCTACTCAGACATCATAGGATGGCAACACATCATTGGAAAATAATATGAAGCATAAAGCACCATGTTCAAGTAGAGGGTACAGCGGGTTGCGGGAGAGTGGCCCGCTGGATATAGAAGGGGGAAGGTGATGGAGATGTTGGTGAAGATGACGGCGGTGTTGGTGAAGATCGCGGTGATGATGATGGCCCCCGGCAGTGCTCCGGCGTCACCGGAAGCAAGGGGGAGAGAGGACCCCTTCTTCTTCTTCTTCCTTGACCTCCTCCCTAGATGGGAGAAGGGTTTCCCCTCTGGTCCTTGGCTCCCATGGCGTGGGAGGGACGAGAGCCCCTCCGAGATTGGATCTATCTCTCTGTTTCTGCGTTCTGTGATTCTACCCCTTCACCGTTTCCTTTATATCTGGAGATCCGTAACTCCGATTGGGGTGAATCTTTTGCAAAGATTTTTCTCATAAAATTAGCTTTCTTGCGGCAAAAGAAGAGCATCAACCGCCTTACGAGTGGCCCACGAGAGGCCTGGGCGCGCCTGCCTCCCTGGGGCGCGCCCCTATCTCGTGGCCACCTCGGACACCGTTTCGCGTTGATTCTTCCTCCGGAAAATCCCAAATATTCCAAAATAATTCTCCGTCCATTTTTATCCCGTTTGGATTCCCGAGCGTATAAAGAAAAACTGAGGGACATGGCTGCACAGACGGATTAATAGGGAGTCAAAACATACACGTCCGGACACTGCCCTATACGACCCGTTGCAATATAAATACCAAGGTCGTTGATGTTTTGCCTGAAGCCAGTGTTCTTGAAAAAATCTTTGCAGATTAGTTTTGAATCAGAGTTGGATAAAAACCAGAAAAGGCCTGAGTCGAGAGGCACCGAAGACATGTTTTGTGATCCTTGAGGATCGATCTGTTGCTACGCTGTTATTGATCTCGTATCAATTGTTAATGGAGGTTCATTACGTCGGCTTCTTGCCTCTTGCGAGATCCGACGTTTCTTCTACATCTGCAGTTTCTTTTATTGCGTACCGTGAAAGATCAGGCCGCCTACATGCACAATTTAGCGTCTCACGAGTTTCTGCTTTATCAAGGTTTCTTCATGATTGATATTGTTTTACCATGAGAAAAGATTGTAGTTCGCAAATGATGATGGTGGCAGAGAAGGATCCATTGCGTGCATTGCCTTGGTACCAATGCTTTACGCGTGTGCGCGTCGGACCGGTGAGTTGTGCGGCGTTGATGAATTGCTATACCGGTATGAATTTGTTGAGTTAGACTGGCCAGAAGAATGCTGGTTCGCGTCAAACTTTCTCTCGCGTCCTCATCCCTCTCGCGTCGCCTCCCATGCGGGTGACTCGGGAGGGCTCAGCCGCCGCCGCCGCATAGGTTCCTTCCAGCGCCCTTCTCCATTTCTGCCGCGGGGCAAAGCCCGTGCATGCGACGACGGCGATGGAGGGTCTCTCCTCCCTCTCCCGAATCCACGGCGACGCAGGCATCCTAATCCGCGGGGTGCGTCCCTCCCGACGGTGGAGGATCTTGGAGGCGGCAGGCTCGCGGCGGTGCACGGGCGCCCAGATCCATGGGTGTGGGACTCCCGGCAGCGTACGGGCTCCCGACGGCGGCGGGATCGGTCGACGGCGGGCTTGGGCGATGGCGTCGGCCGCGTGGTGCCGGATCTGCCGGCTACAAGCGTTTCCCATAATCGAGTGTTCCCAGCAACAGATTTTCCTTTTATGGAATTTGAAAAAGCGCACGCCAAATATCCCTCTAAGAAAGATGGCGCTCCGGGGAAAAAAATTAAAGCATGCCAATATGGCTCCCTAAATAGGTGATTCCGCAAGCGGTTATGCATGATTGTCATGTGGTTTGGAGTAGCACGTAAAGGCGGGTTGATGCTGGTTCTGGGAGGTCCATATCGGCAAGCGAGCGGGCATGAGGACGACTTGTAAAGCTTTGAAGATGCGCATGGAGGTGCCGGTGGGTTGAAATACTGAGACCTGAGAGCATCTCTAGCCGCGCCCCCAGAACGGCCTCTCCAGCCGATTTTTTCGCGTCGGCGCCGAAAAATGGCCGAGTACCCAGTCCCGCCGGACATGCGGGTGCCCGGGGCATGGAGGATCAGCGCCGGCGGGGTCCCCGTGCCACCACCGCCCACTGGGGCGGCGCGGCGTGTGGAGATCGCGCGTATCCGCGCCTCTCTGCCGCAGGCGGCGAGGGAAGGTCCACGGTACGTCCCGACAGCCCACTGTGGGAGCCCTACTTCCGTCGCCGCCACGCCGAGCAGCTCAAGGCCACCAACGGCGTCGTGCCCTCTGGGAGGCTCAACTCCGAAGGCCGCCGCCGGTGGTGGGGCGTTCCCGGCCGCACCCTGGAGTACGTCCTCGAGTACATTGAGGGCGGCAACACGCCCAGGCTGGAGTACCCCGCTCCATCGTCCTTCTCCCGCCGGCGTGGGAGCTCGTGGACGCCGAGGCACATGGACCCGGGGGCGTCCTCCTCCTCGTTCGGCCGCTCGACCGGCTCTCCCTGCCTCTACCCCGTCAAGCCGGAGCCCCAGGACACGCCAGTCAGGCACTGCACCCGCAGCTCCGGCGTCGCCGACTCCTCCCCCACCTCTGGACGCACCTCGTTAGGCCGAAGGCGGAGCCAGGCCTCCCTGCGGAGTACGAGGCCATAGCCCGACGCGTCTTCTCCGACGAGGAGGCCCTAAAGTGGGCGCGGGACGACTACCTCCGCGACGAGATGGTCCGGCAGCGCCGTGCCCTGGATGAGATAGCCACCCGCAGGCGTGGGCGCGAGGATGAGCACGGCGTGGTGATCCTCGACAGCGACGAGGACGAGGATGCCCTTGGACTGTCCAACCCGTCGCGCCAACCTGGGGAGGGGTGCAGCAGGGACGGCGGCCGTGGAGGAGGAGACGACGATGACAACGGCGGCGGCGACTACACGCAGTTCTACAGGCTCCTCGGCATGTAGAGCTTTAAGGGCGGCGGGCGGCGAGTGGCGGCTGTGGTGACCGATTCTCCGGATATTAATTTTCAGAAAATGGCCCTTGTGCTCACCAGCCCCAGGATAACTGTTAGCTGATGAGGCACCACTTGATACAGAAATTCCAAGCAAAATACAACATATGTAGTACAAGACCATTCTGGTCTGTGAGTACAACAAATGGTTTCTAGTGGTTGATGGCGGAAGCGGGTTGTGAATTATCAGTGTCTATGGGACTCCATTTCCCACGGGAACAGCTGACCAGGTTAACTCCTATCTTCGTGAGGCTGCTATCCCATTGCGTGGGTTCCGGGGCTGTCATCACGGTCGCTCCTCTCCGCGCAAGAAATCTGGCCAAGACCATAGCCAGGGACAAGCCAGTGAGTACTTTGAATGTACTCGCAAACATTTGGAACACGGGTATAATATAACAACGATGTGCTGAAAATATTCTATACTCATGACGTCGGTCACAAAAGTAAATAAATCTCTGATGCATGTGAGTAGGTTAATTATGAAAATGCAATAACATAGCAGTATTAAAAATTATGAAATAAATAACAAACATGCCACAGTCGGGCGTCTTAGCGACACCACATAAAGATCTTTAAAAGAAATGTCATAGTCGGGCGTCTGAGCGACACCACATAAAGGGCTTTAAAAGAAATGCCACAGTCGGGCGTCTGAGCGACACCACATAAAGGGCTTTTAAGAGAAATGCCACAGTCGGGCGTCTGAGC
>NC_041393.1:757782417-757804598 GCF_002162155.2 Triticum dicoccoides | reverse complement strand
AGGGCTTTAAGAGAAATGCCACAGTCGAGCGTCTGAGCGACACCACATAAAGGGCTTTAAGAGAAATGCCACAGTCGGGCGTCTGAGCGACACCACATAAAGGGCTTTAAGAGAAATGCCACAGTCGGGCGTCTGAGCGACACCACATAAAGGGCTTTTAAAAGAAACAATCATAGTGAATATCCCGGAGGTAGAACCATCCCGGGGATACTCGATAATAACAATGATATCATGGGTTAGTCAACAATAATAATAATCATAATTATCACAAGTCACAAGTTGTGATTCCAGTCCTGGTTTAACATATTCACCTCCGAAGACCGACACTAAGACCGACACTTGACCCATCCCAGACTGTAATCCTTAACCATGGACACGGCTATTCGAATAGGTTTAATCTGTGCAGAGGGTGTACTCTTTACCCACGAGTAACGGGTTTCCATTAGTCCATCAGAACTAATTCCGTCTACGGTCTTTTTGTTGAAAACACACCTAACTTGCACACACCAGCTTAACTCACACGTGTCTGGAATCACCCACGACACCTGTCAAGCAAACTCTAACTGGGGAGGCTACAACCTCGCGTAGCATGGGATCAAATTTATATCGCATGCTCTAAGGAGTGGCCTCCCCTCTCGGTCTCAACCGGAAACACCCATGCCCCCGGACCAGGTGGCCTGCCTACCAGCTACAACCGGTATCTTCCACCATGGCCTCTCTGTACGGTGTGTGCTAGAAAGAGGTTGACAACTTACTGAACTGTACTCTACTTGTCGTAGAGATGAGTGGTAGTACGAAACAAGTATGGGGGTTACTGGAACAAGACTCGATCTACGGTCGACTCAGGAGGTTTAAGTATTCCCTGCACGGTTAGCATAACGAATATATTTCAACCAACAGAGTCACCGCTCATATTACCTTACCATGCCATACCAGACATAACCGTCCCGACGGAGACCGGCGACAAACTCATGCCTACCCAAGGCAGAGGTTTTCCCGGGTTCCTGCCGGTATGCATGCAAGGCACATGAGGATGATTATTATCACAAGTGTGATCTTTTCCAACAGCATGGAAATCACAAATATGCATCCATGCACATGATCATCTCACATAAAATAACAAGCTCTCCAAAATGAGGTAGTGTTATAAGCGTGTCAACGAACACACAGAAGTATTATGCCGGGGTTCAGAATGCTTGCCTTCGGTCATGGGAAGGCAGGGTGCATTTCAAACTCTTGAAATACTTCTCCTCTCTTCAAAAATCCTATTTTAGAAATATAAATGAATTAACACACAAAATAAAAACAGCACAAAAAGTTGTTCTGAAATTTTTTCAAATAAATCTTAAAATAAACTAGACAATATTTGAGAGAGATAGGAAAAAGAATTAATTCATTTGGAGCTATACTTTAAAAGATAAAGCCAGTCAAAGTCCTGGTAAAAATTTGTTTTTAAAATAAAACAGAAAAGAAAACGTTTTAAAAGAAAAACACGTCGAAGGCGTATTCGTGAAAGGCGCTTCCACTTACTCCTGCATGGACAGGCGCTGGGTCACTGACGGTGGGCCCGCCTGGCCCACTGGCAGGTTTGACCGGCCACGCGCGCGTCGTTCCCCTTCGACCGGAAAGAGGCGGAGCTCCGGCGAGGATTTGCCGGCAAACGGGGGCGTCCCTTGGTGATCTGAGGACATGGGTGTGCTCAGGGGGTCGAGACGAGTCTGTGGGTACCCGCCATGGCCGCCGATGTGAACGGAGTTGCCGACGACGAGCTTCGCGGCGGAGGAGGCGTTCGGGTGGAGAGTGGGTTTGGGGATACGGTGGTTTCCGACCAAAATCGAGCATGGGGTTGCACTCACGAGAGGGAGGGAGAGCTCTTGGTGGAGAGAATGGAGAGGGAGAGGCACTGGGGGCGACGGAATTGGCCCGAACTTGGCGGCGACCGAACCGGCCGGACTCGGGGAAGATGGCCTTCCCTTACTCGACTGCTGGCCAATGTAGCACTAGAAGTATTACCTGAGGTTGCTCGAGGACTCGATTGAGCTCCGGGGTCCTTATATAGGCGGTGGAGGTCGGTTCCGAGGCGGCCGGTGATAAGGACGACGGCGAACCGCCTCCCTGTAGCGTCAGGTCGACGTGGCGACGACGGGAGCTAGCCGACGAGCGAGGGGATAAGCTTGCACTGTTCCCAGGGGCAGGTGGCGAGCCGGGGTGGCTTTGGCGGCGCCGACCGTGGCAGAGGCGCGCTGCGGACGCCGGCGTGCCGCCAAAAGCTCTGACGGCGGCGCTGTAGGCTGACAGGGCGGCTCGGCGCGTTGCTGTGGGGAGGTTAGTGCGTGGCGTGGCGCTGCAGAGCGGGCCAAAACCAGGGGGGCCAACGTGTCGGCTCGGGCGCGGCTCGTGCAATACGCGCGCTCTGGGCGCGTCCAGTGCATGCACGGAAGGTGTTCGATACAATGCCGTGGCATGCTACAGGTCACAGGTGAGGTCGGCAAGTAACAGAACTAGGTTAGAGATAGAGGGAAACTCAAGGGACAAGGTGGTTTGGTCAGGTGGTCAAGTTCCCTATCTCAACAACAATTCATGTCAAAACTGATCATGCCCTCCAGGTGTTTGACAAAATGCCACAGGCACTTAGGTTTTTCTTGGAGTGGCCAAATCTTCCAGATCAGTGTCTCTTTGGATGCACAAGAGGGTGGTGAGGTTAGTTGGTGAAAAGCACAAACTTGCTAGTGCAAGTTTTGCAGAACTTCTAATCTGGACAAGATGTGAATGGCATTATTTCAAGAACCAAAAATATGCCAATAGTTGCATGCTCCTAGACTCAGGGGTTTAGCATGGAGGACTATAAGTAGGGAAAAGAGTCTAGGGCCAAAGAGCAAGCAAGAATATGGTTGCTGTACAAACCATCATGTTGGACCAGAATGGAGATGAGGTTGATTCACTCAAACATTTCAAAGAACATCCCTGGATTTTTGCATATAATGGAATCATATGCTCTTACTGACATCCCATAATTTTGGTGGAGGCTAGAAAGAAATATTTAAAAGGATTGTAGTGCAAAATAGCCCACTGGACCAGAGAAGAAAAACATGTGTAGCACTCAAAATATGCAATGAATGAAATATATTATTGCACAAAAGTGATTTAGAGACATCGCATGACATCTCCAAATTTTGGTTCGATTTTTAGTTAAATTTGTCAACTGGTTGTAGTACAAAAAGAGCTCCAAAACTAAAAACAAGTCATTTTAATGAATATAGCTCAGGGTGGAATAATTTAATAAATAAACCTACTGATTAGGAAATTGTTTTAATGAGATGGCATAGAAGTTCAATATGTTTTGGAAGGATCCACTTGGGAGAAATTCCTTAATATTAAAGGAAAAGTTTTTGAAATCAACAGAGATATTCTTGCAGGCAAAAATGGCAAAATTTTAATAACTAAAACATCGTTAAATTTTTGGGGTGTTACAGCGGCGAGGGCGACGGCGGGCCTAGTAGCGTTTTTTTTCTTTTCTGTAAAATATTTTAAATATGTATGAACTGGCCGAAGTTTGGTTGAATTTAGCCGTGTTTAACCGAACGTCGCCGAACATTTTCTTTTTTTTTAAAACAATTAGACGTGCCTGGGGCGGCCTTGGGGCCGGCGACTGGGGACCAACTTGCCCCCAGGCCAGTTTTTTTGCGCCGGCTCGCCCCCAGGCGGCGATTTTAGGCGCCTCCTGGGGGGCCAACGGCTGGAGATGCACTGAGTGGATGACTTGCTGAACCAGAAGGAGGGGATCACTATTTTTTTTTTACAAAGTGCAAACTGGTATGATTCGTGCTTCGCTTATGCTTTCCAAAGGTCATTCACAATATAATCCCAAATGTGGCAACACGCACTTCGGTCTCAGATAATCTGCAGGAAATTAGGAATGGATGATCGTTAAAAACACAATCACTCCGGCAATTTCATATTGCCCAGAGAAGGAGAGAAACTCCCACATGAATTTGGCCCTTCAATTTATGATGAATATCACCTAATTAATTTCCAAACAAATTTAGATTACTCGTTGCCCGTGCTAAATTGTAAATAACATGAATAGCATATTAGTATGCTAGATTCGAAGATGACAAAAATAAATAATGTATTGTCTCCTCTTGATCGCGAAAACAACATTTTTTGCTACCATGCCAGTAACACTTAGCAAGATTATCTTTGATAAGAACTGTTGCTATTCTTTGCTACCATGATCACAAATCTGTCTCATCTAGCTGTTATTATTCCAGCTATGGTACAGTTGCTTTCGTTACATTATAACTGAATGATGTCCGTGCATGCAATGCATGCATGTCATTTTTTCGGAAAAAAGGAAAAAAAAAGTTGCCCATTCAATGGGAGCTCCTATTGCGTGCACTAGAGCATCTTCAACAGCCGCGCTAAACAAGCGCCGCGCCGCAAATTTACACATTTTAGCGCACGCGTAATCGCTAGTGTGTCTCCAGCGGGCGCGTAATAACCGCGCGCGCGGCATATAGAGTTGGGCGCGCGGTCCAAATCGCCATCGCGCGCTGCGTATTTGGGGTGCCTGCTTCCGCGCACGGCACACACGAGCGCTCGCTCCGCACTCTCTCCCCCGCGCCACCTTCGGCCCGCACGCGCCAGCGCCGGCGAGCTGACCCGATGGACGCACGCGCCGGCACCCCCCTCACTCCATCCTACAGCCGTGAACCCTCCACCACCGCCGCTGCTTCCGCCGCAAACCCTAGCGCTGGGAGCGTTGGCCACGCCTCCGCCGGAGCTCCTCCGAGCATCAGCCTCGCGCGCGGCCTCTTCATGCCGCCGCAGATGACCTCCGTGGCTGGTGGCGTCCCGCCGGCGCCCGCCGTGATGAAGCCACATGCACTGATAACCCATAAGTGTAGGGGATCGCAACAGTTTTTGATAAGTAAGAGTGTCGAACCCAACGAGGAGCTAAAGGTAGAATAAATATTCCCTCAAGTTCTATCGACCACCAATACAACTCTACGCATGCTTGACGTTCGCTTTACCTAGAACAAGTATGAAACTAGAAGTACTTTGTAGGATTGATAGGATAGATTTGCAAGATAATAAAGAGCACGTAAACATAAACTAGGGTCTGTTGAAATAAAGATGCAAGAAAGTAAATATAGCGAGTGTGGAAAAGTGGTGGTAGGAGTTGTGAAATTGTCCCTAAGCAATTGACTATATTACTAGACCGGTAATCACTATTGCAATTCTATTTGAGGGAGAGGCATAAGCTAACATACTCTCTCTTCTTGGATCATATACACTAATGATTGGAACTCTACCAAGCATCCGCAACTACTAAATATCATTAAGGTAAAACTCAACCATAGCATTAAAGTATCAAGTCCCCTTTATCCCATACGCAACAATCTACTTACTCGGGTTTGTGTTTCAGTCACTCACGCAACCAACTATAAGCGAATCATGAACGCATTGCAACACCCTACAACGGGAATCCCTCACGCTTGCGCGACACGGAGGGCACAATAGCACAACACCAATAATAAAATATGCAAGTCAAACCAATCATAGCAATTCATCAATCACCGATAGGACAACGAAAATCTACTCAGACATCATAGGATGGCAACACATCATTGGAAAATAATATGAAGCATAAAGCACCATGTTCAAGTAGAGGGTATAGCGGGTTGCGGGAGAGTGGACCGCTGGATATAGAAGGGGAAAGGTGATGGAGATGTTGGTGAAGATGACGGCGGTGTTGGTGAAGATCGCGGTGATGATGATGGCCCCGGCAGTGCTTCGGCGCCACCCGAAGCAAGGGGAAGAAAGGACCCCTTCTTCTTCTTCTTCCTTGACCTCCTCCCTAGATGGGAGAAGGGTTTCCCCTCTGGTCCTTGGCTCCCATGGCGTGGGAGGGATGAGAGCCCCTCCGAGATTGGATCTATCTCTCTGTTTATGTGTTCTGTGATTCTGCCCATTCACCGTTTCCTTTATATCTGGAGATCCGTAACTCTGATTGGGGTTAATCTTTCTCCCAGATTTTTCACATAAAATTAGCTTTCTTGCGGCAAAAGAAGAGCGTCAACCGCCTTACGGGTGGCCCACGAGAGGCCAGGGCGCGCCTGCCTCCCTGGGGCGCGCCCCCTATCTCGTGGCCACTTCGGACACCATTTCGCGTTGATTCTTCCTCCGGAAAATCCCAAATATTCCAAAATAATTTTCCGTCCGTTTTTATCCCGTTTGGATTCCGTTTGATATGGGTTTCCTGCGAAACATAAAACATGCAACAAACAGGAACTGACACTGGGCACTGGATCAATATGTTAGTCCCAAATATAGTATAAAAAGTTGCCAAAAGTATATGAAAGTTGAAGAATATTGGCATGGAACAATCAAAAATCTACCATTCTTAAGAAGTTGCTCCCCACTACTCCCTATTCTTTCACCATGCACACTATCCACATCAGCGATGTGCCACATCATCCTATATATCCTATCCCACCTCAGCAAATGTGCCACATCACTTGCCATGTTCCCATCTGTGCTTCCGTTAGCAACTGTAAAACAGCAGAAGAGTCAAACTTAAATGCAGGCTGTGACTGCACGTCTTCTCCACAACAAATTTCTCTCTTTGTCTTCTCAATTACTCAACCACAGCGAATGGTTTCCTTCTCTCTCCCCACCTTGTGCACTAAATCCCACCATCTTCATTACCAAACTGACACTTCACCTTCTTCATCTCATGGGTTTGTCCACCAGCGCATCAGTTCCACTTCCCTCAGTCCTATGCTCCCATGGTTCAACCATCGCCTATAAGACACTCTTATCCATATGTACACTTTTTTGGCTGCCATCTTCAGGTCAGAAGATTTATCATGAAAGCCACATGATCGACCTCTCATATGTACATACATCTTCCTTGAAAATAATAGATTCGTCTTATCCCTTCCACAGTCCGGCCTCCCTGTCCAGTGACAATGAGCTTTGGATATCAATGATAGATCATACGGCTGGTAAGCCATTTTCCTTAATTCTTGATTCCATGCGACTGTTCTGCTTGGCTATCTTATACATGTGAAGTTTCTTGCTTGCCTGATTGTTTGGCTCGTATGCATCACGATTAGTTATTTCATGTAGATGTGTGCAAATCATGACTGCTGCTGCTGTTCACGAAAGCGCTTTCAGTGCACGATCACCATCAATAACAAGGCAACATGTATATTGACCTACGAATTTCTTATATTCTTTGTTCTCTGTAAAAGTTGTAGGCACTGCATGGGTTCTTGTGAGTTGCGGCATGGGTCACACGATGAATCAGAAAGATGTTTATTCAGGTGATAGAAGCGATGAGTCTGTTGATTTCTTTTTCTACAGTTCATCATTCTCTCGGTTACTATTTGCAATTTTAATTTATGGCTGATATAATTAATGATTTGATGATTTAGTAAAATCCATTAGGAGAAAATGAACTATTTGTTGTCTTCTTAATTGTATTGTGTTTCAGGCAATATCCGAATGTGGCGATGAAGATCGAGATAAACACCGGTCTCCTTTCTCATCCAAAAAATAGAAGAATGAGTTCAAACGGTTTTCTTATATATCCTCTTACTGTAGCTTGAATTATATCAATCTTTTACTACAAAAAAGGAATCATGTATATTTTTCTTGGCATGTTGTCGGTCTGACGATCCTATTAACTATGCAGATCTTGGAAACAAATAGGTAGTTGCAACTCTCATTTGTTCGTGCTTTCTATAACATGTCCTCTTGAAGAATAAATTTGAGGTAAAATCATGTTCGTCTATAGAGGATGAACATGTCCCATATCTTCCCTTAGCCAAATGTGAAATTGATGATGAATGGACTAACTTTCTACTAGAAAAGAACACAATGTTGGTCAATTATTTTACCACTATTGGTAAACTTTTGTTTGGCACCCATGGTTCTATGTCATATTGATGAACTACATATATCCGTCGGATTTAGTTTAGTTTAGTGCATATTTAAGTTAGATACTTACAAATAACTTTTCATAAAACTTTCCATCAAATATTTTAATTAATTGGTAAATGACTTAAAATGTTCATGGTAAGACAAATACATTATTTACAACAATTTATAGGCTAAGGTTCCGCCGCAACGCGCGGGGAATCATCTAGTTATAGATACGACGAAGACGTATCAGCATTTCCAAGCTTAATTCCTGCTCGTCCTCGAGTAGGTAAATGATAAAAAAGATAATTTTTGATGTTGAATGCTACCTAGCATAATCTTTATCATAAGTCTAATCATGGCATGAATATTACGACACGAGTGATTCAAGGCAATAGTCTATCATTTGACATAAAAATAACAATACTTCGAGCGTACCAATAAAGCAATCATGTCTCTTCAAAACAACAAGGTCAAAGCAAGCTTATCCCTACAAAATCATATAGTTTGGCCATGCTTCATTTTCGTCACACAAAAATGCTCCCATCATGCACAACCTCGATGACGAGCCGAGCAATTGGTTCATACTTTTTAACGCGCTTCAGCTTTTTAAACCCTCACGCAATACATGAGCGCAAGCCATGGATATAGCACTATAGGTGGAATAGAATATAATGATGGAAGTTATGTGGAGAAGACAAAAAGGGAGAAAGTCTCAATCGACGCGGCTAATCAACGGGCTATGGAGATGCCCATCAATTGATGTCAATGTGAGGAGTAGGGATTGCCATGCAACGGATGCACTAAGATCTATAAATGTATGAAAGCTCAACAAAAGAAACTAAGTGGGTGTGCATCCAACTTGCTTGCTCATGAAGACCTAGGGCATTTGAGGAAGCCCATCGTTGGAATATACAAGCCAAGTTCTATAATGAAAATTCCCACTAGTATATGAATATGACAACATAAGAGACTCTCTATATGAAGAACATGGTGCTACTTTGAAGCACAAGTGTGGAAAAAGGATAGTAACATTGCCCCCTTTTTTTTTCTTTCGGTGGGCTTCTTTGGCCCCCTTTTATATTTAGGCTTCTTTGGCCTTTCCTTTTTTTTCTTTTTTTTCTTTTCCTTTTTTTTCATGGGGCAATGTTCTATTTGATGATCATCACACTTTTATTTACTTACAACTCGATATTACAACTCGATATTACAACTTGATACTAGAACAAAGATATGACTCTATATGAATGCTTCCGGCGGTGTTTACCGGGATGTGCAATGATCTAGCATAGCAATGACATCAAAAAACGGACAAGCCATGAAAACATCATGCTAGCTATCTTACGATTATGGAAAGCAATATGACAATAAATGCTCAAGTCATGTAGATGATGATGAAAGTTGCATGGCAA
The DNA here is from genome assembly GCF_002162155.2 of Triticum dicoccoides. Lineage (NCBI taxonomy): Eukaryota > Viridiplantae > Streptophyta > Magnoliopsida > Poales > Poaceae > Triticum > Triticum dicoccoides. Next base: position 757,795,257 of record NC_041393.1, on the reverse strand, counting down.
TATATCTCGGAATTGCTATGGAAATGCCATAATAGGTAGGTATGGTGGCTGTTTTGAGGAAGATATAATGAGGCTTATGTGTGATAGAGTGTATCATATCACGGGGTTTGGATGCACCGGCGAAGTTTGCACCAACTCTCAAGGTGAGAAAGGGCAATGCATGGTACCGAAGAGGCTAGCAATGATGGAAAGGTAAGAGTGCGTATAATCCATGGAATCACATTAGTCATAAAGAACTCATATACTTATTGCAAAAGTTTATTAGCCCTCGAAGCAAAGTATTACTATGCATGCCCCTAGGGGGATAGATTGGTAGGAAAAGACCATCGCTCGTCCCCGACTGCCACTCATAAGGAAGACAATCAAAGAAACACCCCATGCTTCAAATTTGTCACACAACGGTTATCATACGCGCATGCTACGGGACTTGCAAACCTCAACACAAGTGTCTCTACAATCTACAACCACCCACTAGCATGACTCTAATATCACCATCTTTATATCGCAAAACTATTGCAAGCAATCAAACATATCATATTCAACGATCTACAAGTTTATATAGGATTATATGACTAACCATGTGAATGACCAATTCCTATCATCTCTCTAAATAGATATAAGTGAAGCAAGAGAGTTTAATTCTTTCTACAAAAGATATGCCCCTGCTCTAACAAATATAAGTGAAGCAAAAGAGCATTCTACAAATGGCGGTTTTCTATGTGAAGAGAAATAGGCAATCCAAACTTCAAATGATATAAGTGAAGCACATGAAGCATTCTATAAAGCGATACTCAAAATATTTAAGTGAAGTGCAATGAGCATTCTATAAATCAACCAAGGACTATCTCATACCAGCATGGTGCATAAAAGAAACATGAAAACTAAATGCAAAAGACGCTCCAAGACTTGCACATAATGCATAAACGAAACGAATACGGAAACATACCGATACTTGTTGAAGAAAGAGGGGATGCCTTCCGGGGTATCCCCAAGCTTAGACGCTTGAGTCTCCTTGAATATTTACTTGGGGTGCCTCGGGCATCCCCAAGCTTGAGGTCTAGCCTATCTTCCTTTTCCTCATATCGAAACCTCCTCGTTTAGACACTTCATCCACACAAAATTTCAACAGAAAACTCGGTAAGATCCGTTAGTATAATAAAGCAAATCACCACTCTAAGTACTGTTGCAAACCAATTCATATTTTGTTTTTGCATTGTGTCTACAGTAATATAACTTTTTCATGGCTTAATTCATTAATATAAATTGATAGTTTCATCAAAACAAGCAAACTATGCATCAAAAACAGAATCTGTCAAAAACAGAACAGTCTGTAGCAATCTAAACATCCCATACTTCTGTTACCCCAAACATTCTACCAAAATTAGGAAAAATAAACAAGTTGTATATCAAGACAGTGCAAAAGGAATCAGAACCAATTGACGTTCCAGCTAAAAATGTAAAATCGTGCACTACAGCCAAAGTTTCTACCGTCCAAACCAACAAGCATTGTAAACATCCTAAAGGCAAACGTTGGCACATTATTTTTATCATACAATGTAATTGTACAAGGGGGTAATTATTTTTGTTGAAAAGTTTCTGTAATCAAGATTCACAAAGTTTCCGTTAGCATGAACAAAGTTCAAGGCTAGCTCCCACTTCAATAATGCTTGTCTTTCTTACTTTCACTTTCCTTTTTGAAAAGTTTTTAGGTTCCCCTCTTTATTTTTTTGTTTTTAAACTATATGAAAGCACTCAACGGAAATAAATGACTCTCTAAAACTTCCGGGTTGTCTCCCTGGCAGCGCTTTCTTTAAAGCCATTAAGCTAGGCATTTAGTGCTCAAGTAATGAATCCACCCGTATATCAAAGCCAATTTTAATTAACAATAATTTGTAATTTAGTAGTGAGCACAAAGTAACATATATCACGGAACAACAAAGTCTAACTCTCTTCCTATGCATCGGCATGTCATAAAAGAACAATTCATGCACACATAGTAAAGGCCAAGGCATAGTATAAGCAATTTCTTGCAATTTTATCACATTGAAAACATAAAGAGGCGGAGATAAAGTTCCTCTCTCATAATAATTGCAAGTAGGAGAAGCAAGCACATGCATATTATATTCATCAAAATCATCACGTGCAATGGTAAAAGGCAACCCATCAATATAATCCTTAATAAGCACAAACTTCTCTGATATAGTGTAGTTGGGAGAATTCAAGAAGATAATCGGACTATCATGCGTGGGTGCAATAGCAACAATTTCATGTTTAACATAAGGAACTATAGCAAGTTCATCTCCATAAGCATAATTCATATTGGCATCTTGGCCACAAGCATAGCAAGTATCATCAAAAAGGGAAATTTCAAGAGAATCAACAGGATCATAGCAGTCATCATAGCAATCATCCTTCGGTAAGCACGAACAATGTATGAGTTGAAGAGTTATTCTCATTAGAAGGTGGGCATGGGTAGCTAATCCGCTCTTCCTCCTTTTGTTCTTCGCTCTCCTCATCATCTTTTTCATCCAATGAGCTCACAGTTTCATCAATTTCTTCTTCCATAGCTTCCTGCAAAATATTAGTCTCTTCTTGGACAGCGGAGGCTTTCTCAATAAATGCATTAATATAGTAATTGTATTCATAATTTTCATAGCAATATCTAAGTACAACAAGATTTTTTGGTCTATAAACTGAATCATCAAAATCATCAAACGCTTTAAACATAGATTCAATCTCATAAGCACCCATAAAAGCAACAAATTCTTCTATTTGTTCCACATCATAGTAATCATATCTACCATTAGCATAAGAAGCTAAGGCCTCATTGTCATTGAATTTGCATGAAAAGGGAAGGTGTGGATCCTTCATCCTAGAGCAACAAGTATAATCATGCATCACGCATAGTTGACGAGCATACCAACGCAACATAATAAATTGATCCCATAATAGTTTCCCTTTTTGTGTTGAGCGATAATCCCTAAAGTATTCACGTTGATCCAACGTGTCTCCCATTATAAAGTTGAATGGGGTTTTCTCAGGATTATCAAAATAGTACATAATATTTTTCACATAATGAGAATCGGGGGTTTTAGGTGTTACCCCATCTACATGAGTAGCAAGTACCTCTAATTTTTTTGGTATTTTGCGTTCCATATCCATAACTAAAGATAGAGAACAACTAAGAACAGTAAATAAAAATTACTTAGTGATAAATCAAACAAGCACACACGAGAATATTCACCCCACGCTATGACTCCCCGGCAACGGCGCCAGAAAAAGGTCTTGATAACCCACAAGTGTAGGGGATCGCAACAGTTTTCGATAAGTAAGAGTGTCAAACCCAACGAGGAGCTAAAGGTAGAATAAATATTCCCTCAAGTTCTATCGACCACCAATACAACTCTACGCACGCTTGACGTTCGCTTTACCTAGAACAAGTATGAAACTAGAAGTACTTTGTAGGATTGATAGGATAGCTTTGCAAGATAATAAAGAGCACGTAAACATAAACTAGGGGCTGTTCAAATAAAGATGCAAGAAAGTAAATATTGCGAGTGTGGAAAAGTGGTGGTAGGAGTTGTGAAATTGGACCTAAGCAATTGACTATGTTACTAGACCGGTAATCACTATTGCAATTCTATTTGATGGAGAGGCATAAGCTAACATACTTTCTCTTCTTGGATCATATGCACTTATGATTGGAACTCTAGCAAGCATCCGCAACTACTAAAGATCATTAAGGTAAAACCCAGCCATAGCATTAAAGTATCAAGTCCCCTTTATCCCATACGCAACAATCTACTTACTCGGGTTTGTGTTGCAGTCACTCACGCAACCAACTATAAGCGAATCATGAACGCATTGCAACACCCTACAGCGGGAATCCCTCATGCTTGCGTGACACGGAGGGCACAATAGCACATCATCAATAATAAAACATGCAACTCAAACCAATCATAGCAATTCATCAATCACTGATAGGACAACAAAAATCTACTCAGACATCATAGGATGGCAACACATCATTGGAAAATAATATGAAGCATAAAGCACCATGTTCAAGTAGAGGGTGCAGCGGGTTGCGGGAGAGTGGACCGCTGGAATAGAAGGGGAAGGTGATGGAGATGTTGGTGAAGATGACGGCGGTGTTGGTGAAGATCACGGTGATGATGATGGCCCCCGACAGTGCTTCGGCGCCACCGGAAGCAAGGGGGAGAAAGACCCCTTCTTCTTCTTCTTCCTTGACCTCCTCCCTAGATGGGAGAAGGGTTTCCCCTCTGGTCCTTGGGTCCCATGGCGTGGGAGGGACGAGAGCCCCTCCGAGATTGGATCTATCTCTCTGTTTATGCGTTATGTGATTCTACCCCTTCACCGTTTCCTTTATATCTGGAGATCCGTAACTCCGATTGGGGTGAATCTTTCTCCCAGATTTTTCTCATAAAATTAGCTTTCTTGCGGAAAAAGAAGAGCGTCAACCACCTTACAGGTGGCCCACGAGAGACCAGGGCGCGCCTGCCTCCCTGGGGCGCGCCCCCTATCTCGTGGCCACCTCGGACACCGTTTCACGTTGATTCTTCCTCCGGAAAATCCCAAATATTCCAAAATAATTCTCCGTCCGTTTTTATCCCGTTTGGATTCCGTTTGATATGGGTTTCCTCCGAAACATAAAACATGCAACAAACATGAACTGGCACTGGGCACTGGATCAATATGTTAGTCCCAAAAATAGTTTAAATAGTTGCCAAAATTATATGAAAGTTGAAGAATATTGGCATGGAACAATCAAAAATTATAGATACGACGGAGACGTATCATGCACCCCGTCGAAGCTCTCAAATGCGGCGCCACCGAAGAAGGGCAAGACATCTGCGAAGAAGAACAAGGCGGCGGATGGCTCCAGCACCTCGAAGGCGCCTAGGAAGAAGCTTGCAAGGCGTGTGACGAGCGCGGCAGCTACTGAAGCGCCAGCGAGCTCACTTGTTAAGCCGGCGTCCGACGCGCACCATGTGTTCGACGATATGCCCCAAAGGTAAAAAAATTCTCGATTTTTTTTCCTTCTTTATTTTTTGAATCCATACATATAGATAGCTTATTGCATTGTTCTATATACTTTGTAGTGTGAACAATGATGCATACATGTCAACTATGGGTGTTGGCTCAAACAATTCGCATTGGTCTCAAACCAATGACATTCATTTTGAAGACCATGAGTTTGAGGTGGACGAGGATGGTGAGGGCATTGTCGACGCACCGAAAGGAAGAGGAGGCAACTACACCAACGACGAAGACGTTGTGCTATGCAAAACTTGGTTGGACGTGTCTAGGGATCCATCCGTTGGAGGTGATCAAAGTAGAGAGGCTTGTTGGCTCCGGATGAAAGAACACTTTGATCTTCGCAACATGAGTGGAATTGATCGCTCCGCACGATCACTTCGCTCCCGGTGGCGACCATCAATAGGGATTGTCAACAATGGGCGGCCGCACAAAAAGCGGTTGACAAGTTGAACCCAAGTGGCACCAATGATGATGATAGGGTAAGTGTAATTTCATCATTGCTCATGTTCACATCTTTTCTGTTGTTGGTGTTTCTTGTGCTAACTTGTTTTGTTTTCATGTAGTTAAATATTGCACAAAACTTGTTCAAAGGAGAGGAGAAGAGGACCAAGAAGGGGAAGATCAAGAAAGGAAGGCCATTGACCTTGCATCATTGCTATGAAGAATTGAAGGATGATGAGAAATGGAAGAAGCGTGAGGATCTTGATGATTTGGATTTGAGCAAAAAACGCAAGCGAACAATTGATTTGGAAGATGATAAGGAGGAGGATGCATCAAGTGAATATGGCAAGAGAAGCCCCACCCCAAACTCGGTTTCATACTCGAAGCCAAAACGACCGGATGGCACGAAGAAAGACGCAAAAGAAAAGAAGAAGAGGAAAGGAGATGATGAGATCAAACATGCTATGGAAGCAATTGTCAATGCAAGAAGAGAAGCCAACGAGGTGAGAAAAATGGCAAGGAACCAAGATGCCGCGGCCGAGGAGAGGAGGTTGGCGGCCGAGGAGAGGAGGGTGGCCGCCGAGGAGAGGAAAGCGGCATTGAAGGAGAGGAAGGTGGGCATGGAGGAGCGAGCTAAGTTGTTGGAATGGGAGAAGCACTTGTTCTTCTTGGACACATCTTTGTTTAATGATGCGCAAAAGGAGTATGTCAACCTTGCCCGTGAAGAAGTCTTAATCCAAAAAAGAGCCATGATTCGCGCAATGGGTGGCGGTGGCCTTGGCGGCATGGGGGGCGGTGGCCTTGACGACATGGGTCGCATTGGTGGCATGGGTGGCTTTGGAGCTACCATGGGCGGCATGGGTTCCATGGGTGGCTTTGGAGCTACCATGGAGACAATGGAAGGCATGGGTGGCTTTGGAGCACCTCCGGGCGGCTTGGATGGCATGGGTGGCATGAGTTTTGCATCTCTCATTTGGGGCATGGGTGCACCTCCGGGCGCCGGTGTGCCACCTTCGCATGAAGATGCCGTTGAAGATCTTGGCAACACCTTCCGAGCTTCGCATGATGAAGATACGGCGCGCAACAATGAAGAGGAGGAGGAAGAATCGTTATCGGAGAAGTTGGATGAATCGGAGGAAGATGAGGATGAAGACGAAGACGAGGACGAGGCTTGATTCTTGTGCCTTTCGTTTGTGTCATCATAACTTGGTTTGCATTTTGAACAATTATGTTGTGGGCATGAACTTGTGGGCACAAACTTGATTGGAATGATGTTTGTAACTCAATATATGCCATGTGTTTTGTGTTGAAGTGTGAAATTTGTGTCCAAAATGAGAACAAATGTGTGCGCCGGCTGCTCGCACGTGCTGCATTTTAGCGCGCTGCTGGAGCTACGCGTGCGCTGCATTTTAGCACTACTGCTGGAGCAAGAGCTGCGCGACGCGCCAAACATGACGATGGGCACGCCGCAAACCAGATTTTAACGCGCCGCACGTTGGGCTCCTGTTGGAGATGCTCTTAGTAAGGGTCAAATTGCCAGCCTCCCACATGGGAGCACCCGACCGGCCTGGCTCACGGGCGCACAATAGCGGCTCGACTAATTTAGCGAGCCGGCTACCGTAGCGACCATTTGTGTTTTCTTTTTCATTCAGTTTTTATCTAAAGAACTTGTATATTTTTTAAAGTGTGAACAATATTGAAAATTTATTTTTTTTAAATGGAAAAAAATTAAAAATTCTGACCATTTTTAATATAGGAATTATTTTTTGAATTCACAAACATTTGTCAAAAAACCTGAAGGTTAGAAAACAAGAATAATTTTTAAATTTGAGTATTTTTTTGAAAACATGTTCTTTAAATCCAGAATAATTTCTTAAAATTCCCAAGTATTTTTAGAATTTGTTTCTTAAATGGAAATAATTCTTAAAGTTCAAAGTTTCAACATTACTTTAGTTGGGAACTTTTTTGGAAAAGGAAAAGGGAAAAAATAAATAAAGAAGAAGAAACCAAAGAAAATTGGTAAAAGAAACAACAAGGAAAAAAACGAAAAAAAAACATGACCTAAACTAGTAAGGAAGCTAGAAGATGATCGCAAAACTGGAGGCAACGTCCAATACTCCTAGCGTTAAATGGGCAAGCCCAGCTTAGTCGCTTCTGTGCGATCGTGCCGACTACTACTTGATGCATGATGCCTCATATAGGATTTACTTGCGCGATGGCCACGCGACACACGTAAAAGACGCGGTGGTAGGGACGCAACTATTCCTCGCTTAGTGCAAGATGCAAGGAAGCGCTCACCTACAACACTAGTGAGTGGCCGTCCGAGCACAGTCAAGATTTTCTTTCCATTTCCTTCTGTTTTACTTATTTGTTTATTATTATTATTTCCATTTCCTTCTATTTTGTTTCATAGTTTCATTTTTATTTCTGCCTTTCAATTTTAATGTAATCCTCTCATATTTAATTTTTTTAATCATGTATTTTTAAAAATTTAACACATGTATAAAAAAATGTGTGAGGCATATTCGAAAAAATGGCAAGCACATATATTTGAAAAAACTTTAGTCATGTATTTGCTTATTGTAAAATGAGTAAAAAACAATGTTCCATTTTTTAGGGAAAATATACAACATTTATGAAAAATAGACAAGAAAACTTATATTTAAAAATAATTTAATTTCTTACGTATTTGAAAAATGTCCTCACATGTATAAAAAATGTTCCTCCTGTATGGAAAAAATGTGCAAGGTCTACGGAAACAAATAGACATAAAAATGTGCTAATCATGTTTTCTTCTATTTATGTTGATCATCTATTTGAAAAATGCTAAATGAATACACAGATGTATAATGCGATGAAAAGGAAAATACACGTCAAGAACATATATTTGAAAAAAGTCACGTATTTAGGAAACTTAAAACATCTACACAAAATTGGTTCAGCTGCTTAAGAAAAATGTTAAATGTGTACATAAAAATACTCTTGATGTATACAAAATATGCACATTGTGTGTGTGAAAAAACTGTTTACCGTGTACGTGTGTAAAAAATGCATAAAGAATGTTTACCACCTATGTGAATTTTGTTGACCATGTATTAAAAAAATTTAAAATTTTTATTAAGAAAAAGAACAGATTGTGTATTTTAAAAAAATTCAACATGAATAAAAAGAAACAATTGTCAGATGTACACTAAAAGTATACATCATGTACTATAAAAAGTAGTGATGTGTTGAACAAAAAAGTAACCAATGAAAACCAACAAAACAAAAAAGAAAACCAAAATATAAATAAGAAAAAACAAAGTAAATAGGTGAGAAACAATGAAAACCGAAGCATAAGAAAGAAAAAGCTAAACCCAATGAAAATCAAGGAAAAAAAGTAAACCGAAGGAAGATAATGAAAATTCTGAATACGATGGAAACAAAGGCGAAAACTAAAAAAAAAGACACACCGATGAAAAAAAGAGGAAACCAGAAAAACCCAAGAAAACTGAGGAGAAACAAAGAAACCAAAGAAAAAAACGAAAAAAAAGAAACATACTGACCGATCAAACGAACGACCGGAAAACCCTCCAGTGGGCCAGCCTAAACGCATGGGCGCTGCGGTCGAGACATGCTATCCTCGCAATATATATTTTTTTAGAACGAAGGATCCAGAGGAGCTCGGCTTTGAATTAACAAAGCCATCAACCGACCAGGATTACAACTCCAAATAACACCATACACCAACTAAAGAAAAATAAAACAAACAGCAAAGATATAGGGGCGCCAGGGAACAACTCACAATGCACATACAACAAGTTAGATAGAAGGATTGGCCAGAAGCATATAGCTTGGAGATGCCACTATCCTCTTGCACGCCGAAAACCAAGGCGAAAGCGAAGTCCTAGTCAGGAGAGTGCACCGACGACGATGCAAGGCACGTCGCTGCCAAAACCTGGGCTTGAAGAAAGACACATCCATCCAGATCCATCGTCAAAGAAGGCCCCTGCCTCCTCGCCTGGCTCGAAGGCGCCGCACCGTTGAGCGATGGACATGCTCACCCTAGAGCCTAGATGGATTGCCTCGAAGAAACCACCTGTGCGGAACCAGGCGTTCCCGACATGCCGACGACGAACTCACCTAGTGCAGAGCAACACCAAATGCCAAAGTTCTGACATGGAAGAGGGCGAGCGGTCAGAATGTACAAATGGGCAACAGCTAGGGCCAAGACCAAATTGGGAGCTTCGGCTCGCTCGACGAGCTGAAGTTCCGCCACCGTAGGAAGGGAACCCTATCCCCTCCCGTCATGGAAGATCCAAGGGCACCGGAGGAAAAAACTGCAGCCCGGCGAAGAGCACCATAACACCTTGACCCAGCACCAAGGAAGACACCGCCACCGTTGGACGCACGCTGCCGCCGCCGACACACTCCACCTACACCACAACGAAGCCCACAACCCATCTTTGTTCCCAAGACAGCGCCTTCAAGAAGGTTACGGCGCCAAGGGCGTCGCCGCTGCCCAACAAGATTGAGGATTTCTCCCGGGGGACAAAGGGGAGGGGGATGGGGAGCAAGACCTGAAACGGTGCCTCCGGGAAGGTGCGCGGCGCCCGCGGGCGTCGCCGCCGTCGCCGCCGGCAAGGCTGGCTGGGGTTTCCCCCGGTCCTGCATCCGGACACCCACTCCCACCCGAGCAGATCGAGGACCCCCGACGAGGCAGACCGGATCTGGGGAGGGAAGGAGCTTGCTGGAGAGGGAGAGTAGTGGGGACGGCCAGATCTGACGCAGCAGAAGCACACGCAGCCGCCGCGCGCTGGCCCGCATTCTTCGGGGATCTTGCCGTCCACACGACCGAGAACCGCCGACCTGCGCCCGCGCCACCGGATGCCGAAGGCGGCGACGCCTCACCAGCCGGGGCCGCCGCCCCAGATCCAGAAGCCCCCCACGGACGAGGCGATGCGGCGAGGGCCCCGCCGCCACCTTCATCATCTGCGCGCCAAGTTTGCTCGGCGTCAGCAGTCTCCGGCGGCGGCGAGGGAAGGGCAAGCAGGGGAGGGAGGCGGCGGGGGTAGGGTTTCGCCCCTCGGGTCGCCCGAGCGGGGCGACACGAGGGAGGGAGGGGGGTGGGGTGAGTCCAACTCTCTCAATCCATCCTCGCAATAATCGAGAGATAGCTCCCGTGGTGGATGTAGTGGGTGGGCTGCACACTCTAAAGGGAGGGGACTGTATATATATCGCTTAAAGGCCGGAATGAGTATAAAAGATGCACCGCTCAATTTCTTCAACAAATTAGACACATGTCGAAGTGGTTGGAGCTCTTGCCCTCGAGCAATGTGCCGTGTATCAAAAAATGTAAGCACATATTAAAAGATGTATTAATTTTTCCTGATATAGTGTAGAATGAGTATGAAATAATAAATATGTTAATCATCTATTTCAGAAATGTTAAACGTGTGTAAAATAATATTTCTGATGTATATGAAAACTGTAGAACATGTAATTAAAAATTAAACATCAAATCTTAAATTAAAGAAATGTTGATCGCGTGTCAAAAAAATGTTCATCATACATAGATGCAGCCGTATTTTTTCAGTCGCTTCACTTGATCATGTTATATTATAGATGTGTTGTTTCAGTATTTGTTTTCAGAATTTTTGGGAACTTTTAGACCGTCGAAAACCTTTAGTTCTGTTGTAATTTCTTGGGGCACACAGATGCTCCGGCACATAAGCAACGTGCAACTAAGCCCTCATGCCATTGATCCCTTTCAAAATATTTGTGCATGCTATACCTGCCATAAGAATGCACGTCAGTATAATACCGTGCAATATTTTTCCATATATGATATGGCGTCCTAGTTTTCTTGTAAATGCTTATTTATAATGCATGCTCTATAATACCTTGTGGACTCTCTCTTGTTTTTGTCTTGTATTCATAACTAGAATACAACGCACAGACATATGTTGCATCCATCTTTATTTATTTTTGCTATTAAACATAAAAAATAGTGCAATGCATGTTGTATGTATGATATACCTAACTAGGGCTGGAAAAAAAGCTCGAAGCTCGCGAGCTAAACAAGTAGCTCGTGACTCGGCTCAAATCGACTCGAACTCGAAGAATAACGAGTCGAGCCGAGCTTTAGTTTAAGATGGTTTATAGACCAAGTTAAACGAGCCAATCTCACGAGTACTTGTGTAACTCGTTAGGCTCGATACAATAGATCAGCCACTCCCAATACTAAGAAAGATCAGCCACTAAACAGCCTACGTCCCAGGCGCACAACCCAAAGCCTAGCCGTTGAAGGCCTAGGCTCCTAGAAGACTCATGAGTTACAAGGAAATTACAATTGTTTAGTGATATATATGTTTAATATATACATAATCATTTTTATCATATTTGAGGGCTTTATGTTTATATCTTTAACGAGCTTAACGAGCTAAACGAGCCAGCTCGCGAGTTATACGAGTCGAGCCAATCTTGGGTTTGAGCTCGTTATAGTAACGAGTCGAGTCGAGCTAGCTCGTTAATGAAACGAGCTCTAGCGAGTCGAGCCGAGCTAGCTCGACTCGGCTCGAATTCGAGCCCTATACCTAACACTAAGAATTTATGTACATACAAATAGTACATCTATGGAACGGAAACCTAAAAATGGTATATCCAAAGTACAATACAAAGAAATGATATACCTAAGAAATATATGTCCCAATAATGATATACCCACAGATGATAATAAAAGTATGATTATAACCAATATATTTTTTTAGTGCATACCCAAGTCCCCGTAAAAATGCATATACAAAAAAAAAACATACTCCGACGTGAAATTTATGTGTACGTACCCATAAATATACATACCATGACGTGAAATTCATGTGTAATATGCATGAATGTATATACCTCAACTTAAAATTTATGTGTACATACCCATAAATATATATACCTTGACGTGAAATTTATGTGTACACACTCATACATGTACATGCCCCGACATGACATTTATGTGTACATACCATAAACTACCTCAACGTCAAATTTTTTTTATGGGAAACGATTTTCAGGAAGTTTGAGTTTGAAGCGGAGAGTAGGCTGCTGGTCGAGCCAGACACAAGCAAGGCGACAAAGTTATCTAGCGAGTGCGGGAGGAAGGATTTCGGGCATGCTCGGAACTCCTCTCCACTCCCCCAACTCCACAAATCCAGCTTCCCAGGGCACCTTGCAACTCCATAGACTGATCTCCTCCCGTTCTCCAGCATCGCTAGCTCCTCCCATCGCCACCATGGGCTGGCAGTATCTTGGCCTGTCTTAGTGCCATAATGGGTCGGCTGATACCAGCCCAGGCTGCCCATCTCAAGAGGT
>NC_041393.1:757778521-757782252 GCF_002162155.2 Triticum dicoccoides | reverse complement strand
TTTGAAGAAACACAATGCATTCTTTTACATAATAGGGCTGGACAAATCGCCAGCAACATCATCTTCTACAAAGTTTGGAATATGTCCAAGCCAGATCTCACACAAACTAGCTCTCAGGTTAGCACCATACGCAGCTAACATATGTGCAACTCCATTACAAGTCCTAGGACAAGATACCACACATACATCATCAAAACCTACACGTAGTTGTACTTTAATATCTTTGAAAATAGCCCGTAATGCTGAAAGATCGAATTCTTTGGTAGTTGTTGCATTCTTGAGCTGCACACAATCTGTTTCTATCATCACTCGGTCACATCCTAGCTGAGTGGCTCTCCTTATGGTGGTCGGGGAGGGGGAAACGAACCCGTATGTTTGGCGGTGGCAGTTCTTTGTAAAATTGGGGAAACTCCATGTTTACTTTTCGGTGGAGCTGGGCCGACCGGGTTTCTCGTTTGTGCATTGCTCCCAGGCTAGCTATGAGAACATAGCTTCTTGAACCCATCCATTCGGGTCAAAATTGTTCAGGTCAAAATCATCGGTAGAGTAAGTGGAGTCAGAAGTTGGAGAGGATCCAAACACGGCCTTAAAATTTCGTGTTTCGGGAGGCTAATTTTGTTTCATGGAGAAGGAGAAGCTGCGGCTTAAGAGGTAAAGGATCAGATAAGATTTCCTTGCGTCGGTACGGAGGGAAAAACCAGATCCAACCGCTCAGAAAAACGGATGGATAAAGCAGGACACTAGAGTGACTTTAGCCAGCTTGTCCCATGTCGATCGGCGGTGGGCGTGCTTTCGTCTCGGCTTGCCAAGATATCCACGTCCGTCCAGATTCCAGAAAGATACATACATCCAGGTAGATAGATAATAGTGGTTGTGCAATCATTTTGGCTGGACAGCACCTCCGTTCAAGCACCGATCCGGCACCGAATTGTACCAGAGTATATAAGAACCCCAGGACCATAGCAGAGTTGCTGATACACAAACACAACTATCATGGCGCCCGTGTGGTCTTCAACGCTCTCGCCCCTTGTTGCATCCGCCGTCTGCGCAAGCTTCGCGCCGGCGACGACGCCGTTAGGCTGCCCGAGAATGCCGAGCATGGGGCACTCGCAGATGCTAGGCATGCAGATGAACGGCCTTCACTTGTTTTTGCTTCTTATTACTCTTTCTGGCATTTCCGTCAAGTCTTCTCATGCACTATTATAGTAGGAGTAGTTGTGAGTTTCGCCTTCTTTTTCTTGACGGAAAATTCAGGTGGCCAACCTCATCCTCTCCTCCCGAGAGACCAGCTGAAAAGAAAACCTACCGTGGCGCATGTCCAAAAGGAAACTGGGAACGATGTGATGGTCAGCACGGAGGTGTTGCTCCAAGCTCAGCTTGAGCTCTACCACCACGCCATGGCGTACGTCAAGTCTGCGGTGCTCAGGGCCGCCGTGGACCTACGCATCCCCGACGCAATTCACCGCTGCGGTGGTGCCGCCACCTTGTCCGACATCGCCACCGAGATCAGCGTCCAGCCGACAAAGGTTTCCCACCTCCGTAGGCTCATGTGCGCCCTCACCATCCTTGGCATCTTCCTGGCTGGCCAAGGCCACAACGGTGAGGCCACCGACGTGCACTACAAGCTCACCTCGGTCTCGCGCCTCCTCCTAGAGGGCAGCTCGTGCACCCAGTCTCCCATTGTGTGCGTGCTCGTGGACCCGCTATCCTTGACCGCTCTTTGCAGCATAGGGGAGTGGTTTACTGATGAGAGAGCCTCGGCCCTCACACTCTTCGAGGTGGCGCATGGGTGCACGCGGGAGGAGATGACGGTGAAGAAGGGCACACGTGGCATGTTCAACGTTGGCATGATCTCTGATAGCCGCCTCCTCATGGAGACCGTCATCAAGGATCACCGTAACATCTTTGAGGGCGTGAGCACCCTCGTTGACGCCGGCGGTGCCCATGGTGCCACGGCGGAAGCCATCGCTAAGGCGTTCCCTCACATCAAGTGCACGGTGCTTGACCTCCCACACGCGATCGTGGGGGCACCTGCCATCGGCAATGTTGAGTTTGTTGCTGGCGATTTGTTTGAGTATGTTCCACCAGCAGACGTTGTTCTACTCAAGGTACACACATGACACGGCATCTTGTTTTTTCCCTTCAGTTATTACATTACATATATATATGTTGAACGAGGTGTCTTCTTCCTCTTTGCAGTGGGTTTTGTGCTTGTGGCAGGATGAAGATGCTGTCAAGGTACTACCACGGTGCAAAGAAGCAATAACCAGTAGAGATGCCAGAGGGAAGGTGATAATCGTTGATGTCGTGATAGACTTCGGGATGTCTCAGGATGATGTCCTTCTTAGGGAGACGCGGGTTTTATTTGATGTCCAGATGATGCGTGTTGACGGGGGTGAGCGAGACGAGCAGCAGTGGAGGAAAATTTTCCTTGAAGCCGGATTCAGGGACTATAAGATCACTCCAATGCTAGGATTTCGATCCATCGTTGAGGTCTAACCTTGAAAGCCGGCCCACCCTGATAGAAACAAAGCAGGATGTATGGTTTGGTATGGTTTGCTACCGAATAATGTCTTGCATTAGCAGACAGTTTAGACAATAAAGTTTTCCCTAATATTTGTCGATACTATTCGCACCGTTCCATCTCCGTGTCTCTTATAAAGTTCGGAAATAAAAAAAAGTGCCTTTGTTCATAAGAAAACCAGATAATTTTCTTTCTGGTAAACGATGCAATCTGCCGTCTATGCTAGTTTCCGGGGTTTTGTTGGGAAATAAGCTTGTTGGGCTGTTTCGGCCGAGGCACTTCACTAAATTTGTTGGGTTCTTTTTATTGTGGTAGTGGAGTAGCCTGTTGGAGTCAGGTGTGTAGAGATTTTCTTCCAACCTGCTTTTCGGTTTTATCCTAGCGTTGACAAGGGAAGGAGGAGGAAGTACCATCTTCACCAAATCCCCTTTAATACTAAAGATATTAGAATATTTTACCATCATATGAACGATAGAAAGTAATGTTTGAATTGTGAGCATTGAAATTTACTCCCTCCGTTCCTAAATATAAGTCTTTGTAGAGATTCCACTATGGACTACATACGGAGCAAAACGAGTGAATCTACACTCTAAATGCATCTATATACATCCATATGTGGTTCATAGTGAAATCCCTACAAAGACTTATATTTAGGAACGGAGGGAGTAGATGACCAGTACTCCCTCCATTTCAGTATACAAGGCCAGTTCATATTTTCATGTCTAACTTTGACAACTAATTTTACCAATAAAAAGTAAGTTATATGCCGCAAAAGATATGTCATTGGTAGGATGCACATTTGAAAAAACTTTTAGATGATATATATTTGATGGCATATAACCCTTATTTTGTTGACCAAAATTAGAAGTCAAAATTTGACATGAAAACCAAAGTGACCTTGTATACAGAGATGGAGCGAGTACTATGGTGGTTCCTTTAGACGGGTATGAACACTTCGCCATGCCAGTAATAACGAGGCTAATTTTACGGTTGAAATATTTAGAAAATGGGGCGCCGCACACGGCTAACAATTGATGTTGTATCTTCTAGGCGCCCCCTCCCCACATATATATAGGTTGGTGGGGAGGAGAGGCAGCCAGGGGGCGCCCCAAGTAGGCCAAATCCTACTTGGGGTCTTTCCCAATTTAGGCTCCCCCCTTCCTTATTTTACCGGAGAAGAAAATGGAAGGGGAAGGAGAGAAGGAAA
>NC_041393.1:757775982-757778345 GCF_002162155.2 Triticum dicoccoides | reverse complement strand
GGGCTGGTGTGCTCCCCTGTCATGTCCCGTATGGCCCATATCTTCTCCCCGGGGGTTCCGGTAACCCCTCCGGTACTCTGATATGTACCCGGTACCCTCTGAAACACTTCCGATGTATGAATATTATCCTCCTATATATCAATCTTTACCTCTCGACCATTTCGAGACTCCTCGTCATGTCTGCGATCTCATCCGGGACTCCGAACAACATTCGATCACCAAATCACATAACTCATATAATACAATATCGTCATCTAACATTAAGCGTGCGGACCCTACGGGTTCGAGAACTATGTAGACATGACCGAGACACCTCTCCGGTCAATAACCAATAGCGGAACCTGGATGCTCATATTGGCTCCCACATATTCTACGAAGATCTTTATCGGTCGAACCGTCGGTCGAACTGTTATGACAACATACGTTATTTCCCTTTGTCATCGGTATGTTACTTGCCCGAGATTCGATCGTCGGTATCTTCATACCTAGTTCAATCTCATTATCGGCAAGTCTCTTTACTCGTTCTGTACTACATTATCCTGCAACTAACTCATTAGTTTGCTTGCAAGGCTTCTTATGATGTGTATTACCGAGAGGGCCCAGAGATACCTCTCTGATACTCGGAGTGACAAATCCTAATCTCGATCTATGCCAACCCAACAAACACCTTCGGAGATACCTGTAGAGCATATTTATGACCACCCAGTTACGTTGTGACATTTGATAGCACATAAGGCATTCCTCCGGTATCCGGGAGTTGCATAATCTCATAGTCGAAGGAATATGTATTTGACATGAAGAAAGCAATAGTAATAAAACTGAACGATCATTATGCTAAGCTAATGATTGGGTCTTGTCCATCACATCATTCTCCTGATGATGTGATCCCGTTCATCAAATGACAACACATGTCTATGGTTAGGAAACTTAACCATCTTTGATTAACGAGCTAGTCCAGTAGAGGCTTACTAGGGACACGGTGTTTTGTCTATGTATCCACACATGTATCAAGTTTCCGGTTTAATACAATTCTAGCATGAATAATAAACATTTATCATGAAACAAGGAAATATAAAATAACAACTTTATTATTGCCTCTAGGACATATTTCCTTCATAGCCGACCCTGGAGTTGAGACTCATAGACTAGTCCTTGGACTCATAATCCATGCTCCACACAAGAGATGGAGCTGATGAGACCTCTATCTGGACGACGACGTTGATGCCCCCGCACAAGGTTGTTGATCCCTACCTTACCACCTCTCAAGATGGCCCTTTTACAGTTGTTTTATTTTGCTGTGGTTGACATATCTCCTCCTATGCTTGCAAGCGTGCATAAGCCTTTCTTCTACTATGTCTGCTAGTTATAGAATAAATACTTGTTTAACTCTCAACTCTGAATAAATAAATAGTTGACCCTGCTGGTCCGTTCTTTCTTTCTTGAGGCCACACTACTGTTTTGTTGTGCTCACTAAATTCTTTTACCGTACGTGCCTTGCTTGAGCTACTACTACTACTTGCTAGGTTACTATGCATATATAACTCCCGCTCCCGGGTGGTTAGGCTTTAGAAGAACACATGCTGCTTGCAAATGTGTCATGATGATTCTTCTGAAGATTGTCATGATGAGTTTGATGTAGCCGTCTCCCCTTTTCTAGGCTTCATTCTTGTGCAGACAAGGTTGTTGTGGTTTTCTGAAAGACAACATCCCTCTTCTATTTTCTTTGTGATGGGTGATGAAACTGCACAAGGTAGCTGGCGGATAACGGGCGGTAACCGCATTTCTCGCCGCCCCACGAGAAATACCTATTCCATGCACATGTTGTATTTGGTAGTTCCAAATGCAAACATAGAGAGAGAGAGAGAGAGAGAGAGAGAGAGAGAGAGAGAGAGAGTAGCAACTGGCATCGTCAAAAGTCGATTTTCTTCCTCCATATGGCATCCATACGAACAACAAGAACTATTAGATGCATCAACAATTAATTATCTATACAAAAAATTAACAATTATCTACACTCATCCATACTTCTTTGCATCCATCTATGAATTCATGCATACATACGTGCATCCATCTATATATTGATACATAACAAAAACTACAAAAAAATTACTACAAAAAAGTTCATGCATCAATCCATGCATTAATACATACATATATACATTCATACATTCATGCATCCATCAATCCTTGCATCCATATAAAAATCCATGCATGCATCAATCCTTGCATCCATATAAAAATCCATGCATCCGTACATACACTCATGCATAAATACAAGATCGGGGAGGGGGGATGAAGCTCACCGAGAGGGGGAGGTGGTGCCGGCGGGGTTGGGGAGGGGTGTGCCGGTGGGTTCGGGGCCG
>NC_041393.1:757755964-757775373 GCF_002162155.2 Triticum dicoccoides | reverse complement strand
GGGGGGGGTGTGGGGGCGCCTATGGGGTGTGAGGGGGCCGCCGGTGAGAAAGAGAGAGAAGAGACCGCGCGGGGGGTTAAGTGTTCACCGACGTTTACCAAGCGTCTGTCAGTGCGGCTCTCGGTAAAGGTACGAGACCTAAGTCTAGGTTTTACACCTTTTCTGAGAGAAACGCTCGGCAAAGGATAAAGCATACTCAAAAATGGCAAACATACCGAGAGGGGCACTCGGAAATGACACTCCTACCTCATCCACTCAAGGCCTAGGCATGCCACAAGGACATCACAAATGATTCCCCATGCCACTACCCGGCATGATTTCATGTGCCGCCTTGCTGATCCGCAATTCCCGGCGATGAAACCCTAGAAGAGCAATAAATTTCTGGAATATTGCGCCGCCCCCGAAAAATGCGAAGCCGTGGCACGTGCCATGCGGTTACCCCCTCTTAGAGCACGAGAAGTTTCGAGGCCAACAGAGCAATAGGACCAGCACTTCCTGCACAAACCAGACATGTTCCCTCTCGATACCCAGATACTAGCTCGGAGACGGTGCGGTTTACAAGCGGCCTCAGGGGAGGCTTGCTCGAAACGCGTCCAAACTGTTACCACACCCTACAGAGGCCATGTGATGACACCGTGCGAGATCCCGAGCAATCCTACCATCGTACGATTTCCCAAGGATTTCAACGGTTGCATCAGCAATGACACCGAGGTACTTTTGGTAACCCGGTGGCAGGGCATGCCCCTCCCTCGTTTGTGCAAGGCGTAGGCATGCCACAAGGACATCACAAATGATTCTCCATGCCGCTACCCGGCATGATTTCATGTGCCACCTTGCTCATCTGCAATTCTCGGCGATGAAACCCTAGCAGAGAAATTTCTCGAATATTGCGCGCGTCCCCGAAAAATGCGAGGCCGTGGCACGTGCCATGCGGTTGCCTGCTCTTAGAGCATGATAAGTTTCGAGGCCAACGGGGTAACAGGACCAACACTTCCTGCACAAACCGGACGCATTCCCTCTCGATACCCAGATACTAGCTCGGAGACGGTGCGGTTTATAAGCGACCTCAAGGGAGGCTTACTTGAAACACGTCCAAACTTTTACCACACCCTACAGAGGACCTGTGATGACACCGTGCTAGATCCCGAGAAATCCTACCATCAACATCACAAATAGTCCATCTCCTTAACAAGAGTGTAATGAATACCAAAGCTTACCGCATCTGGACTATCCCACTATTTATTTTTAAACATGTCTTGTTGCTTGTCTTTAGGCGAGGTGGGACTAAACTTTGATGGTGGCCTTATCTTTACCGAGAGCCACTCTCGGCAACTGCTCGTTTACCGAGAGCCACTCTCGGGTAACAGCCACTAGAAGATTCATAGTCACTATATGGACTCTTAGTAATGAGAGTAGACCGAAGGTTAATGCGATTGGACTATTGAACTATTTAAACAGGTCATTTTGCTAGTCGGCGGGCTAGGTGGGACTAAATCTTTGCCGAGAGCCACTCTCGGCAAAGAGTTGCAACCGTGACCGTGCCGTTAATCGCAACCGAATGTGCCACGTGGCAAAACTTTGTCGTGCGTGGCTGGATGGCCCTCGAAAAATAGTGCCTTTGCCGAGTATAGCCTGTTTGCCGAGCAATATTGTCGGCATTGTCGTGTGTTTGCCGACTTATTCCCTTTGCCGAGTGCGACTCTCGTCATTCTTTACTTTGCCGAGTGCTCGTGTTTTGGCTCTCGGCAAAGACGCCGACACCCGACATATACGGAAATTCCAGTAGTGCTACCAGCAGTAATGTAATTCCCGGCCGTATACAATCGGCGACTTGTCCAAACAAAACAATTGGAAGCACTCTTTTCAGGGAGCAGTCTAAAGAGAAATCAAAATCTGATAGCATGGTTAATAATATAGCCAACAGCTGGCTATATAAGATTGCCATGTCATTAATAGCTAGCAATATCATCCGCTCATACAATAGGGTTGGCTATAAGGTTGGCTCTTAGACTAGTGATTTTTCCCACTTTTTCTCTCCTCTCATTTACTCAACTTACCTAGGAGCACATGCAGAGGTTGGCTCTTGCATTAGAGCCCACTCCCTCCTTTTTGCTTGTCTCTCTTCTTCACATAGGCGAAAGTTGCCATGTAGGCGGCTTATAGCAGACATGGAGTTTCTACACCTAGGAGCAAATGCTCCTGGTGTGAACAGTAGAATCAAAAAATTCAAAAAATTCTGATTTTTCTTTGTGTCATACCTTCACAAATGTTTGTTGTGCATCTAAAATATCATCGTAAAATCACATTGGTGGGAGGCGTGGTAAAAAAACAAAATTGATGCTCTGAAAATGTTACTTAAAAAGCATTTTGGAGCTCTCATTTTGTTTATTTGGCACGGCTTCAACCAATGTGATTTTGTGATGAAATTTTGTATGCACAACAAACATTTGTGAAAGTATGTCCCAAAAAATATTCAGGTTTTTTTGAGCTTTTTTTTTTATTTTTTGATTGTACTGTTCACACTAGGAGCATTTGATCTGGGTGTAGAAATGTATTTTCGGCTTATAGCCCACTATTGTACTTGCTCTGAACCAATACTAAAAGCCTCCACGTGAGTGGTCTGATTGGTTTGCTTCTTATGATCTTTGGGTGAAGTAGCAGCAGCACATCGGGACTTGCTTACGACACGCTGATTGCTTTGGTCTCCGTGAATTGCAGATTTGGCGTACAACGACTAGCGGAAATTCCACTTGATTTCGGGGATGTCGTTATGGAGAGATCCAAAATCACCTGTACCGGTGCCTTACAGAGAATGGTCGCCTTGGTCTAGTACTCAAAACTAAATTTATGAATTTGGCTATGATACAGCTTGTTAGATAAAACGAGATTAAACTAGAGATAAAGTCACATATTTTTATGTGACAAGTCCTTACGGAGAAAATATTACGTAGTACCCAATTTCACTGTAAAGGAGTATTACAAACACGACACAATATGTTATCTTCAAATGCAACTACATATGGTATGTTTATAGGTGAAGAAATAAAAGTACAAGCAAACGAGTTGGACCCTTATACGCGGTACCAACGCAATGCCTCGCAAGGCTCGTACTAGCATAAGGCTGTGTCATGTTCAACACTACAGTAGGATTTGGATCACAATTTAAGATGTACACTCACCCCTAAGAATGCTCGCACGCACATCCCCTCCATATGTGCACATAGGAGAGATTGAGCTGGCAGATGCTAAGACCGACGAAAACATTATGAGCACCTTGCTATTGGCGAGTGGGTCGTCTTTTGCTGAAAGAATATTTCGCGTTTATAAGACACATGTATGGGCAAGAGATACATCATCCAGCCATTCATTGGTTCTCAACAAGAGTTAGTATTTAGGGTAGTGAGGTAGTGCGAACAGTGAGAAGATTAGATTACACACTGGGCACCTTCCGAGTTCCTGTTGTTAATGGGTATTCACGCCCTCATTATCTCGCGTCACATCCGTAGAACGTTTCTCAAAGGAGGAATAAGGAAAACTAACCTTAGAGCACAATGCGTAGCTAGCTGGTGCGGTGGAATATCCTTGTAAAATTAGAATATAGATGATCAGAAGCTATGGTGGTTCTCTTGTTGCCGAATTCTTAGTGCGCTTTTGGAAGTAGGCACGTACGCTTTGCGGTGGTTGGGCACGGGGTGAAACGCAACATCATGCCAACCGTATAGCAGTAAGAAGGCACGTTGGATATTCGCGTCTGGTAAAGCATAAACCCGCATCAGATCTTTTTTCCACGTTCCATCCATGTTTGCAGTCAAGCAAGGTAAGAAAAGCTGCAGGTGACCCGGGACAACGTTCCTTGCCTCCTGCCGAACCCACCAGCAGCTTCCTCGTTCTTCGGAGCAAACATTGTTTAGATCACATGCTTTTGCTTTAGTAGTCCCGCATCAAGCCCACATTCCTGGCCTACATCATCATCTTCTTTTTCTTACCTACATCTTTTTTCTCTTTTTTAAGGCTGCACTCTTATTTTTCTTGCGAGGAGATATCATATCTATTCATCATGTCATGGCAGTACAAGGAACGCTGCAATAACAAAACTTACATTCGTATCCATAGACCATCTATGACGACAACAAGCACTGATACGAGCTGAAGGCGCACCCCTGTCATCACCCTTCCCTCGCCAGAATCAGACTAAACTTGTTGTAGTAGATAGTCAAGAATTCGTCGTGCTAATGCGGTAATGCCCTACATTACCGGCAGTACAAGGAACAAATATAAAGGATCCAACCTGCAAACATAACACAACAATTCTCTCCTGGGTTGCTTTGACCAAAATGAATGTATGTTAGTAGATATCGTGTTCAATACTGCAGCGCCAGGACCCAGGAATGGTGCATCCTAAAATACTACTACTACTACCTCCACCCGGATGTATAGGGCATGGGTTTAGTTCTAGGTCGATAATTTAGCTAGCTATAAATATGTATATATGCCATGGAAAGAATATGCTTAGAAACTACACATATTTAGTTAGTCAAATCAATGGCCTAGAATTTAAAGTACCAGAAAGGAGAAGCTTTCTGTAAATGTCTGATAAGAAATTAATGGCTACAATCTAATTAAAGTCCACTTGGATATAGAATTTGACTTGGCCATCACCGGTAACCTTCAAATTCCATTCCCCACAGAAGTTTCACCTCCGCTCCTGATCTACAATGCACACTACAATTGTGTTGTTGTATAAAGGAAAAAAAAAACTACTCCACACACAAGACACAACACTTTAGCGCCCAATCTTTGCACGACCATCAAATCCAGCGGCTGGGACCCTTTCAATCCTACACATGTCCGGCTGAATTTAATCGTCTTACATGAATCGTGTGCCATTCTGTCATGCCCATAGAACGGTTCAAGCAAAAGTTTCCATTCTCGCATGCTAGACGCCATGTATCCTATCGTATCGAAAAGTATATCATACCTTTCGCAAGGACCAAAGACCTAGCATGTGCTCTTGAGAGGACATAGTTAGTTCCCAGCTCCCCTCCGTGCCAACCACAACATCATATGCTTCAAATATTCCATGTTCGCTGGTTGCAGCACACGTTTGTCCAATCGCAACATCCTTGGCACATGCTCGCACGACTAAATGCTGGTCGCAACTCCCTCCATCATCGATTGCAGCAAGCCGCGTAATGGTCCCATCAACGGTTGCAGCATGGCCCCGCCAACGGTCAGGTCCTTCATCAATGTTTACATCGACACGACTATGCGGTGGTCCACCTGCCGGCCGGTGTCGAAACTCCTCGGTTTGCCGAATCCCTCGTGGACACCGCCACAACTCATCATTGCAATGACCAAAGACAACACGACATGCGGAACCCTGTCGGCCCAGTATTCGTGGCCTCGGGTTGCTGTGACAACCATCGCCTAGTTGTAGCACCACAACTCATCGCACCAGCTGTCTCAGGCTACAGTTTCCCCCACCTCAGCTTGGAGTCCCAGCTGCTGCCAATTGCACCGCCACCCTTCCTTGATTCATAGCACCATGGGGGTCCAGGGGAGAAAAAGGAGAGATGTGGATTAATGGAGTTTGCAGCGGAGGCGCTCCTCAGCAGTGCATGTAGAAGGAGATATTTTTTCGGGAGGAGAAAATATGACAAGGATGGGCTTCTGCGATGTACACGCGGGCTTGCACATTGATGTAACCTACGCTACAGTGGCCTGCACATTGGCCCAAACATCGCATAGCGAGTAGTCGTGGCGACCGTCACAACCGCTCTGCCGGATGGGCGTCCCTATATCTCGTGTTCAGCAAGAGGGGAGGAACCCTCCCTGAAGGGGAGACCGAGAACTGCCGACCCAGGAGTGCGGAACGCCAGAACCTCCTTTTTCTGTCTTCTTTTTTTCTTTATTTTTGTACTTTTGTTTATACTTGAAAATATTCTAAATGTATGTATTAAAAAACCCAACAAAAACACTTGAAAAATATTGAACAAGTATTTAAAAAAATTTAATCAAGCATTTGAAAAAATGTTGAACATGTATACAAAAATTGTTGATCATGTATTTAAAAAATAACAATTTTTTATCATTTATATAAAATTGTTAATCAAGCATTTAAAATAAATTGTTGAACAAGTATTTAAAATATATTAATCAAGGTATGATGTGAAGAACATTATGGCTCTAGACTAGTACCACTTTACTAGTATCCTGAACCAGCTCCACTCATCTTCGATCACCATTAGAATCATTATAGTATCAGACCTTATTCTATGATGCTTTCGCTTAAAAATAAATGGCCCAACCTAATGGATGCCGCTATGCCTTGGCGGCAATACATTTCCTCGCACACTAGCTCTCTTGTAACAAACAGCTTTGATGGCCTTTGAGTAATGCATTCGGGTAAAGATCCTCTATCCCATAGATGATTTAAAAAAATATATTAAAAAACCCACATTTGTGCATGGGAAGGACGACGGTCCTAATGGGACGCTCCGAAAATTTGATGCAAGAGTCAGAAACATGACATCCCGAAGCTGCTATATGTTGCCATATCAAGAGTAGACTATTACAAGTGAACCAACCTGTGATTGGATGGTTAGAGGGACTGTGGTATCCCTAGCCCACCAGGGTTCAAATCCTGGTGCTCGCATTTATTCCTAGATTTATTTCAGGATTTTCGGCGATGCGCATTCAGTGTGGGAGACGTTTCCGTCGACGACGAGATGCCTACGTTGACTTCATAAATTTCAAGATGATATGTCTGCTCAGTCTTTCAAAGGTGCTAATATGGGTAGGGTCTGCATGTGTGCCTTCATAGGGGTGAGTGTATGCGCGTGTATATGAGCGCTTGTGTCTGTCCTGTTGTTCAAAAAAAAGAAGAGTAGACTATTACAAAGCTAGATTAATTGCGAAGATCCCATATTCCCAGGGAATAATACCTTTTTTTACGGGGAACCAAGGAATAATACCTTCCTTGAAAAGAGCTCAAAAGAGGAAGGAGAAAAGGCATAAATCTCCATGTCTGTCCTGAGTCTTCCTGGAATGGAATATGCTCCGCATATCTTCTTCTTACCAACATCCTCTTTTTGACGGAGCTTTACTCCTCTCCCGAAGAATTTTCTTCTCTTGTTGGTTGCTTTGACCCAAAGTCCACCGTACCTCTCACAGGACACATCCTAGTACTGCATCCGAAAATTTGATGGTATAGTCAGAAACATAACATTCCGAAACTGCTATATGCTGCCCTGTCAAGAGTAGACTATTACAAAGCCAGATTAACTGCGAAGGTACCATATTCCCATGGAATAATACCTTTTTTTACGGTGAACCATGGAATAATACCTTCCTTGAAAAGAGCTCAAAGAGGAAGGAGAAAACTGGATCGAGAGGCATAAATCTCCATGTCTGTCCTGAGTCCTCCTGGAATGGAATAAGCTCCGCATATCTTCTTCTTACCAAGTACCAACATCCTCTTTTTGACGGAGCTTTACTCCTCTTACAGGTTGCTTTGACCCAAAGTCCACCGTACCTCTCACGGGACACATCCTAGTACTGTATGGATAGATAATATAGTCAGTTCCCAGCTTCCCTCCATGCCATTGCCAACCACGGCAGGCAGCATATGCTTCAAATATTCCAAACTGACCAACCCCTTCCTGCACGCCATAACAATGTGGCGCCTCCCCACAACTCGACCATCTCTCCATTAAAGTAGCTCAGAGTTTGCATTTTTGAGAGCCAGAGCCTAGCCAGGAGTCGAGGTTGCGAGATGAAGTTCGGGAAGAGGCTCAAGAAGCAGGTGGAGGAGAGCCTCCCGGGGTGGAGGGACAAGTTCCTGTCGTACAAGCGCCTCAAGGTGCTCGTCCGACTCGTCTCCGGCTCCTCGCCGCACCGTGCCGTGGCAGAGGCCGCCTTCGTGCGGCTCCTCAACGACGAGGTCGACGGGTTCAACGCCTTCTTTCTGGAGCAGGAGGAAGAGTTCGTCATCCGCCACAGGGTACGTACATAACATGCCTACTGTTGGTGCCTTGGTGGAGAGAATATACTGAAGATGTAACTAAAACAATGTGCAGGAAGTAAGGGAGACGGTGAAGGCAGTGGCCGGCGAGGAGCTGTCAGAGGCGGAGCGTGCGTCGGAGATGAGGAAGGTGAGGAGAGAGATCGTGGATTTGCACGGTGAAATGGTGCTGCTCCTCAACTACAGCGCCGTCAACTACACAGGTTTGTTTCATCTCTTCTGGCTTCACAATGACAATATGGAGGCTCTTTTCTAGTGTAACATTTTTGGGCACGCTTTGACCAAAAAGAAATTCGGAAGGTTATTGAAATTGTAAATTCGTGATAGTATCTCAAGAAATTAAGAGCTTTACACGAAAAGAAAACAGAGTAGGCAACAAGCTCTGCTTTCATTTTGTCTTACGAAGAGCAACTATTGTGAATTCTACGTTTCAGACCTGCAGAGAACCAGAGACTTATGACTTGGCCAATATCATTGAACATCTAGAGCTACACAATGCAGGGCTGGCCAAGATCCTGAAGAAGTACGACAAGCATACGGGGCGGCTGCTCCGGCTGCCCTTCATCGAGGAGGTTCTCAAGCAGCCCTTCTACACGACGGAGCTCATGTCAAGGCTCGTCCGCGAGTGCGAGGAGACCATGGAGGCTGTGTTCGCCTCCGACAACAGTGGTGGCCCGTGGACGAGGAAGCGCTGCACCGACACTGAGTTGACTCCCATGGCAACGGAGCAGGGCATTTTAAGGAACACCGTCGCGGCGCTGGTGGCCATGAGGGAGCTCCGCAGTGGGAGCTCGACGTACGGACACTTCTCGCTGCCACCCTTGGAAACGGAGACCACCTTGACGGAGCACGTGTCCATCCCGGTTGCCGATCTCGTTCAATCTGAGGCACGTGGTGTTGTTCCGGTGGTTTGACAGTATGTAAAATTAATTGTAGCTATACATATGTTTTGATGGCCGCTTACCGGCGTCAGATTGTATGATACGAGTAATTTATATTGCGGGTCTTTTTATGGGTATGGCTAGGTTTCAGTCGAGTAATTTATATTGCGGATCTTTTTATGGGTATGGCTAGGTCTCAATTTTGCACATATATCAATGTAAGATCTCATGAGTACAACGTCGAGACTTAATCAAGTTTCATTCGACTATGATTTAACAAGTCTGCCATTTGATCCATTTAGAGCAGACACTCAAAGGCATCTTATACTATTTGATTGATAGTTGTTAAGGAAAACAGTAGCATGTACTGTACCAAGGAAAGACACTAGACGCAAAAAGACCAACGAAACAAATATAGTTACATAGAAAACTCTATCGTCCGTCTTTTCCTTTCGATTGTACACTCCTCGTCAAAGCTTTAAAATTGCACTGAATCGACGGTAATGGAAATCAGCACCTGCAAATGCCAGATTATATATATGTTTCGATGGCCACTTACTGGCGCCAGATTATATGTGTTACAAGTAACGCATATTGCAGGCTTTTTATTTACTAACAAACATGCCCGTGTATTCCAACGACATTTTTTTTATACGCCACTACCTAATAAGCATGCCTCAAAGTCCCCTACCCACAGTCCGCGTCCTCTATTTCATCAGCGTTCCATCCGCCTCCTTTCTGCCCTTGCCGAAGATGGCAACAATGTCCACCTGATGATCACAAGTGTCTAGACGTGATCAATTCAAGGTGATGAACTCAGCCCGAAACTACTTTACGCACGACTGGTGCATGGACGATGTGTAACCGAACGATGTCATGCAGACGGCTCGATCACACAAACGTCTTGATTAATAGTATCGTGCATAAATCATGGAGAGGACGTCGTGTATATAGCAACGAGATTCAACTCAGCCATGAGCCCATGACACAGATCATTGAACCGCGGCAGCGCAAGGGGATATTTCAAACTAATCTCTCGATGTGGCAACCCTCACTAGTCACTGCCTTACTTCGCTCGCTTTTGACCGTGAACTTGTTACATGGGAGGGCCAGTCCTGCTCGTGTCTACGCATGCCACCTTCCTAACACGCATGCTCGCAACTAATATGTACTCCTTCTGTAAGGAAATATAAGACATTTTAAATTATTAGTTAATGATCTAAAACATCTTATATTAATGATCCAAAACGTCTTATCTTTCCTTATAGAGTGAGTACTAAAAAGACACATTCAATGGTTATTAATAGTGAACGTTTGCTAAGAAAATAGCATCTGACTATTTACTGCCCGGTAAGAGGATCTACGGCTGGGCGCCCCAAACCCTCCTCAAATGCCCGGGCGGTCCGCCTAGTCATTGACCGGTCATGATTTTCGGTTCAGACGGATGCCTCAAACGGGCCTCAAACGCCCGGACTGACCGGCACCCCACATATCTAGCCCAAATATGGGGCGGATATGGGGGCGCCCAGGCACGCCCGTCATGTCGGATCCGGCCCACACTTGCCCACCCGATCCCACATATATTCCTCCCTATCCGCTCGCCGGATCAAACTCTAGTCACTTCACTCCACTACCCTCCGTCACCCAAGCTCATCTTCGGCGCCTTCTGGCTGTCTTCGGCATGGCAGGCAGCGGATCAGACCCCGACCAGTCTGGATCCGTCGACTGGGTGCCAGCCCGTGCGGGTTGGAGGAGGCAAATGGCAGTCCGCATTGCACTCCCTCGCTGCCGGGAGGACAGCGCCCTGCTGACAGACGGATCTGTCCACCACGACTCCATAGCATCGGATCATCGCTCGGGACTTCTGCTGCCAGAACACCTCTTCTTCCCCATCACTGGTCGGGCAGACTATGAGTCTCACCGGGAACGGGCGAGCCGCCGTGGGAAGGCGAGGGTATGGGCCGTCGAGGGCCGTATCGCGGCGGAAATGGATGCGGCGGAGGATGTTGATGCAGCAGTGCGGGCGGCCACAAAGGAGGAAGCCATCCGCGCCTGCATTGTGAAGAAACAACAGCGAAGGAACACGCGCGCCCTCGCTCGAGAGCAGAATCGGGCGGTCTGTGCCATGGTCGGACTGCCACCGAAAGAGTAGAAGGCGGACAGTGAAGGTGAGGACAACTCGGTTAATGAGCAGATCCGGCTTGATCCATATTACATCTCCGACCGGTACTTTTGTGAGAAGCACGACAAGGGCGTCGGGAATGGCAAGGGCAGCCATGGATGAACTCCAGCATGGCCAGATATGCCAAAATTTGGTAGTCCGATGGCATGTATAGTTAGTACAGATGGAGTAGCCGGGCGATGTGTGTGCATCGACGTAGTTGCATGAGTTTGTATGGATTTGAGATATGATAATTGAGGTGTCCAGATGTGGATTACTTTATTTGAGGGATGCCCGGCCAGTGCCTGTAGATGCGCCTGGGTGCATTCATGCCATGGACGGACTGTCATCGAAGGAGGAGAAGGCAGACAATGACAGCAAGGACAAGTCCCGCGACGAGAAGATCTGGATCGATCCGTACTACGCCTTCGACCGGTACTTCCGCGAGAAGGACAACAAGGGCGTCGGCAATGGCAAGGGCAGCCCTGGATGAACTCCAGCATGGCCAGATATGCCAAAATTTGGTAGTCCGATGGCATGTATAATTAGTAGTGATGGATTAGACGGGCAATGTGTGTGCATCGACGTAGTTGCATGAGTTTGTATGGATTTGAGATATGATAATTGAGGTGTCCAGATGTGGATTAATTTATTTGAGGGATGCCCGGCGAGTGCCTGCAGATGCGCCTGGGTGCGTCCATGCCTTGGACGGACTGCCATCGAAGGAGGAGAAGGCAGACAATGACGGCAAGGACAAGTCCTGCCACGAGAAGATCTGGATCGATCCGTACTACGCCTTCGACCGGTACTTCCACGAGAAGGACAACAAGGTCACCGAGAAGGGCAAGGGCAGCCGTGGACGAACTCTATAATAGCCAAATATGCCAAATTTTGATAGTCCCACGGCATGTTTAGTTAGTGGTGATGTAGTAGCCGGGCGATGTGTGTGCATCAAAGTAGTTGCATGAGTTTGTATAGATTTGAGATATGATAATTGGGGTGTCCGGATATTGATTACATTATTTGAGGGGTGCCTGGCCAGTGCCAGCCGACGCGCCCGGGCGCGTCCGTGCCATAGACGTACTTCCGCCGAAGGAGGAGAAGGTGGACATTGACAGCAAGGACAACTCCGGTGACGAGCAGATCCAGATCGATCCGTACTGCGTCTTTGACCGGTACTTCTCCAGAAGGACGACAAGGATGCCGGGAAGGGCAAGGGTCGCCATGGATGAACTCCACCAAAGGCAAATATGCCAAATTTTGATAGTCCAATAGCATGTTTAGTTAGTAGTGATGGAGTAGCCGGGTGATGTGTGTGCATCGACGTAGTTGCATGAGTTAGTACGGATTTGAGATATGATAATTGAGGTGTCCAGACGTGGATTACTTTATTTGAGGGATGCCTGGCCAGTGCCTGCAGATGCGCCTGGGTGCGTCCATGCCATGGACAGACTGCCATCGAAGGAGGAGGCAGACAATGACGGCAAGGACAAGTCCTGCGACGAGCAGATCTGGGCCGATCCGTACTACGCCTTCGACCGATACTTCTGCGAGAAGGACGGCAAGGGCACCGAGAAGGGCAAGGGCAGCCGTGGACGAACTCTACAATAGCCAAATATGCCAAATTTTGGTAGTCCCATGGCATGTTTAGTTAGTAGTGATGTAGTAGCCGGGCGATGTGTGTCCATCAACGTAGTTGCATGAGTTTGTATGGATTTGAGATATGATAATTGGGGTGTCCGGATGTGGATTACATTATTTGAGGGGTGCCAGGCCAGTGCCCGTCGACGCGCTCGGGTGGATCCGTGCCATAGACGTACTTCTGCCGAAGGAGGAGAAGGCAGACATTGACGGCAAGGACAACTCCGGTGACAAGCAGATCCGGATCGATCCGTACTGCATCTTTGACCGGTACTTCTCCAGAAGGACGGCAAGGATGCCGGGAAGGGCAAGGGCCGCCATGGATGAACTCCACCATAGTCAAATATGTCAAATTTTGATAGTCCGATAGCATGTTTAGTTAGTAGAGGTGGAGTAGCCGGGCGATGTGTGTGCATCGACGTAGTTGCATGAGTTTGTACGGATTTGAGATATGATAATTGAGCTGTCCGAATTTGGATTGCATAATTTGAGGGGTGCCCACTGACGCACCCGAGCGCCAGGCGTTTGTGGGGCAGGATTTGGCAAATCCTGACTGTAGATACTCTAATGGTTGCATATATCAATATGGAGATTTAAGATTGCTAACAGGACCCGCCGTCCAGTAACAATAACAACAGACTATGACATGCAGTACCAATACGCCGTCCTTGAGGAGAGAAGGAGCGATCTGGATGATCATGAAGACATCAGTAACCGTGCTACTATGACGGGCTCAAGCTAGATTTCCACGAAATCTTGCACCCCATACATGAGTGACAAACATCCTCATGTTGTATATTTCTGTTGCCAGACGTGCCGAACAAGCCGTGTTAGCTGCTATGGGATGAGTGCAAGGAAGAATGCAATCTCAAGTGGCAATCCTACAATTCATCGGCAAGGATGAAGCAAAATGCATCATGTTATGAAACATGGAAATAAGAAACAAGAATAATGTAACCAGTTTTTTACGGAAACAATCATTTAAGGAAAACACACGTAGTAGTGTGATTTGACCCGAGTGAGGGCTTTTGGTGGCCGCGCTACAGGCAGGCCGTTATCTCAGTCGTCTACATGGGCTTTGGGATATGGAAACCGTCAGACGGCTGGCAGGCCTACTCCCGCAAATACGGTCCGGATACCACCTATCGCCAGCATAGGCGTATATGTTTGGCACATCATCGTCCTTCTGTTCGTCTGCTTATGTCGCCGCTGTGGCATGGACCAAATCCCCTCGCCCATGGCGTTCGTTCGAATCAGCACACGAGAGAGAATCTAATGCTGGCCCCTTACCCCCTGGCGATATCCTAACCCTCGTGTAAAAAGCCATAGCCACGGGACAGCTCTTCCTCTCGATCCCCTTTTCTCTTCCCTACGCGCACGGCGGCGCCGGTGCCATCCGGCGAGATGTCTATCAATGGTGTCGACTGCAACGGGTATGTATATTCGTGCCCCTCCTTTCTTCTTAGGGCATGGGATTCTTAGTCCCCGTCGCGGATTTGGGTACTTCTCGACTTAGATGGGTTGATTTGTACAACATCTTTGGCGGTCCATCGGCATGGAGTGGTTCCTTTCTCTCTCCCCTATCCCAAGCTTGGCGGCTGCAAATCTCCTCTTCGGCTCAAAGAAAAAGCTCGGCGGCTGCACATCTCCTCTCCGGCGCCATGTCTCCCGGTGGCGTCAAGCTCTACGGGTAGGTTTTCTTGTTCGGGCGTGTGTAGCTCTGCATCTGGTTTGTCGAGTTCCATTCCGTTTCTCTGACCAATCCACTTTCTCTAGGCCGCTGGTTGATTCGACGCAACCCATCGCTGTGGTGCCTTTGGTGGAGTGGCGGGCTTCGATGAGCATCGCGCATGGCCAGATTTGATGCGCCGCCGATGCAGCAGTGCCCAACTCCGGCTAGTTTTCATGGCAAATATTCTGCTGAAATCTGTCAGCATAAAAGTTCGAATTTGGTAGTTCTCCGTGTTTATGAGCCAAAAAACATTTTGTAAATTAGATGTGCGAGATCTGAATGTTAGGATATGTATGGAAGCTCATGGTGCATGTGTATTTGCATTGCATATGATGGTCGTTAAATCGGTTAGTGCAACCACGGTTTTGTTTCTTTTTAAATGCTATTGGTATAACTGGAGTAAATTACAAAAAACCACCACAATTGGGGACATTAATTCAAAAAACCACCATCATTCGGTTTTTTTCAAAAAACCACCAACATTGTGCTGACAATTTTTAAAAAACACTGATCGTACATATGAGCACTTGCTAACGCTAAAACTGACATACAGGTCCCACCATAAGTGATGATGTGGCAAACAAAACTAACGACGTTTGACCGACCGTCAAAATAGACATGGGACCCGCATGTCAGTGTGATATCTCACATATAATAAAAAAACACATCTCTGTGTCCTCCTGCTCTCGATCCATTGTGCACGCAGTGTGCACAGCTGCCGCCGCCCCAATCCGGATGGATCCCACGCCGGACCGCAGGTCGCCGCCGGCAAGCCAAGCCATCGCCACCCCGCCCTTATTTCTTCTCCATCTTCCCTTCTACCTTGTCGCCTGGTCTAAGCCGCGTCATGCGCGCTGCCGCGGGTCTCCTCTGGGCTGCCCGAGAGCATTGCCTCGCCGCCGATCATAGCCGGCGTAGCCGCCGCCGAAGAACCGCTGCCAGACTATGTCCCTTAGCTCCGCCTTTTCGCGCTGGTATCTATCGCCAACGGGTTCGAGCAAGGACGCCCGGAGATGTCCGAATCGAGCCTTTCTCCGCCGCTTGCACCGGCCGCTCCTCGCCTTCGATTCGCCGCCTCCAAGCCTGCCCCGAGCCCACTGAGCTTCGCTGCTGCATCGAAGTGAGCTCCTATCGATTTCCCTCCATCTCCCCTGCTCTATTTCACGCTGTAGCGCCATCCCCCGCGAGCTCCGAGCACGGCCGCCGCCATGGCCGACAAACTCAAGCAGTTCGTGCTCCCCTGCCGCCTGTGTAGTCCAGTAGCAAGCGGCGAATCCCCTTCATGTTCTTCTCCCGGCGACCACCTGCAGTCCGGCGCCACCCACCGTGGTCTACTCCCGACGCCCCCGTGCAATCCGGCGACGGCCGCTTCGCCACCCAGAGGCCGGCACAAGACCTCCTAGGCCTGTCCTCGATCCGTGTTTGGCTTGTGGCCGGGAGCCATGGCAGGCGGCCGAGCGTGGTGCTGTGTGGAGCAGAAGCCGGCGGTACTGGGAGGCTCGTCAGCCGGCGGCCTGCCTGGCCGGAGCCGCGAGCCCCCGTGCGTGTACGGAGCCGCGAGAGCGCGTCGACAAAAGTCGCGAGGAGACGGGGTTGACCAGTTGCGCCGTCTCTCCTCCACCACGTGGACCTGTCATTGGGGCCCACTTGTCAGGTTTTCAATTAAATGGTTTTAATCGAGCTATCAGCGTTTTTTGAAAAGTATCAGCACAATCTTGGTGGTTTTTTAAAAAAAAATCGAATGGTGGCGGTTTTGTGAATTAGGGTCCCCAATTGTGGTGGGTTTTTGCAATTTACTCGTATAACTGATTGCATTTTTGGTTGTCATGTGCTTTGGACACATGTGCCATGTTGCCGAGCTCGGCGTCACCAAGGCTGCTGATTTGATGTGTGCTCTGAAGCTACCAATGGATGGTCAAGAAAACTATTCAGATCAACCGCTCGTGTCTTGCAACGTGCTGCTGTTTACCAAACAGAAATCTTGGTTTTTGCACGAGCTGCTGAAAGTTTCTTCCTGGTAAATTGTGAAATGTATCAATAGTTTTGGACTGAAATCTGCCATCATATAGATACGCATCTGATAAGTTCACTGTCAGCGATCCATTTGACTCACTAGGGCGCATGTTTGTAAATACTGTAATGTAATTTTACCGTTTGTGAACCATATCAAATTGCTAAGGTGGGTGATGGGTATTCCAATTATGCATTGTTCCTAGTTCTGTACGTAGAACATGATGTGTGTATTAGTAAAAATCAGCACATGTTGTGTGTTATCTTAAGTTATTTTGTCAAAATGTGCCGATTTTCAATTTAATTCTAGAGATAATGGTTTGTGTTGTCTCATCAGGGTGAGAATGGGAAAAGCATATATAGAGAATTTGGAGAGGGAGGCCTGACCGAAAAAGTGCTCGCAAGCTAACTGCAAGCTGGTTGGTAAAGAGGGCTTGAGTGGGTAATTAAAAAGATGACTTAGCTGTCAATGTAAGGCAGTTGATATTTCAGTCATTTTCGAGTTCGATTCAGTTGTGGTCTGCATGTTAATCTGTGCAAAATCAAATACATGTGATATATTCTGCATATGGTGATGGTGTGTTGGAGTTAGGAGGTGACCAAGGGTCCAAAAAATTTCATGGCACAAAAGTGTGACTATGCTTTCGATTGAAAAATGTTGTGCCAGCGATTGGTAATCACAAACAGGTTATGGAAATGGATAAGCAATATGCATAGTCATCTGTGGAAGTTAATACTGAGTTTCAACTAACATTAGATATTTGTTAGTAAACACTACTCCCTCTGTTATAAAAATATAAGAGCGTATATAGATCACGAAAGTAGTGAGCTAAATGCTCTTATATTTCTTTACAGAGGGAGTACCAGTTAACTATTTTGCTATCATTACATACACTCTGATGTGTAAGCCCTTGTCCTGTTTACTCTGTAATCCAATATTGTAATCGGGAGAGCGGTTAATTTTATTTGCCAGTACTCATGGCACAGTCGGCGCGCGAGTGGAGCAAAGAACTTGTGCCAGGCATACTGGTCAGTTATGTACACGTGTTCATGAAACCTTGTAAATATGTTAATGCATGGCTGTTTATACAGGTTAAAATAAGTTAACAGCATTGGCATTAATTTATCAAACTCGAGCCTACAGGTCATGGTTCATCCACGTGCACATTCAAACTTCTTGTAGACTAACGAGTGTAGGATGTCAAATAGATAAAATCGATTTCCAGATTAAACATAGAAGTTTTCACCCTAACGGGCAGAACTTGAGGAGTTTTATTTGTGCAGCCGCAAAAAATGAATTAATCTGGATGTGCTTAATCAAGGGTGGCTAATGAAGAACAAATCCTAACAGTCAGCTGGCCGGCATTGCTCCACGATTCCTCTAGTCGAACTTGTGGCCAGCCACGGAATCCGGTCACGTACAGGTCTGCGTACAGCTCGACGCGGTGTGAGTACATGTGAGACCAAGTGGTGGAAGTCTAGATTCGTTTGCATGTGGTGGGACCTACCTGGCTGCCACCAAAGTGAAGTCGCATACGTGAAGCGCTAATGCAAATCGGCCATTATAGATGAACATGGCGTAATTAGTCAAGACTAATATTGCTGGATCTATTGCATTCACCATTAGGACGCACATGTGGCTAAGCTGTTCCAAATTTCTAGCGTGTAAAACAGATAAAACTCAAGTCCAAGTTTAGTTGTACTGGCTTTTAAACACAAACGGCAGGGTAACCGTGCTGCATTTGCTAGTCAAAACGGACATACAAATTAACATCACACAAAATAAACTTGCTTAGTTCGTGGAGAGCTAATGGTGAACGAACATGCGTGTTCACTGGTCGCGAGTGCTCCACGTCCGCCCTTGACCAGCTAGCGGTCTCCGCTGGCCAACGATCCTCCACGACATGCACGCACAGGTCTACAGCTCGCACAACAGTGCGTACATGTCAGGGGCACGTCTGAGTCTAGATGTCAGGGGCCTCTCTGGTTCTACACGGGCGCTCTCCTCTGGCCACCAATCGACCACGACGTGCATGCACGGGTCGTACAAGTCTGCACGCGCATGGGGCATCAGTACTAAAAAGCCCAACGCTGTGCGTACATGTCAGTTGAGTGTAAGAGCCCTAGGTGCTTTTGCATGTGGGTGGGCCAGAGCTGGTTGAATACAAGCTGAAAATAAATGGAATACAGGCGGTATACACTGACAGCGGAAATCCCAATGCTGACCAGACGGCAGGGATAGCGGCCTGCCTGTAGCGCGGCCACCAAATGCATTTTTTCGATTTGACCCCTGCTATCAAAGGTTTGACTCAGTTGGTTTCCCTCATGTTTGATTCCTGGCTCCGCCACTATCATGGATGGAAATCGTGGGCTCTTAATAGTCACTCGCAATCAATGGTCGATGTTTGTCAACAGACAATATATTTATCAATAAACCAGCTGTAAAAGTTTGTCATTTTGTTGTTTTTATCTATACGATCCTCTATCACCGTTATATATCACTACTAGAGAAAAACTTATACACAGAATCTTAACAATAGCGCTGGGTAAAATGAGGCGTTGCTGCTACTTAGTAGTAGCGTGTATCACTAAGATGCGCTATTGCTATCCTTTTAGCAGCAGCGCGTTTTAGCGAAATGCGCTGCTGCTAAGTTTGAACTGGGGCATAAAGGCTAGCCCCACTTAGTAGTAGCGCGTATACAGATACCGCGCTACTGCTATGCTCCGTAGTAGTAGCGCTTTTCTTCGACACGCGCTACTACTAACCCTATTATCGCCCCCGTGCGACCGACCCCCTCACTCTCCCTCTCACTTACTCTCTCCCCCGCGCCCCCGTCGTCCGCCGCCGCCGCTGTTCCCCGACGACCGCCGTCGCCCGCAGCCGCCGTTCCTCCTCCACTGAGGTAGACCTCCTCCTCCCTCCTCCCCTCCTTCCTACTTCTTCGTTCGTCCCCTCCTCCC
>NC_041393.1:757739256-757755549 GCF_002162155.2 Triticum dicoccoides | reverse complement strand
TCCTCCGACCGCCCCCTCCTCCCTCCTCCACCGGCCGCCCCCTCCTCCCTCCTCCTCTGGCCGCCCACTGTTCTTGTACAATGTAATTTGTTACTGTTTTTAGTAAGTGTTTAATAGAATTAGTAAGAAAATTAATAGAACTAGTTGAACTAGTTTATGTTTAGTAAGAATTAGTTTATTTTCATTTATAGTAAGTGGTTAGTTGAACTAGTTAAATTAATAGAACTAGTTTATTTTCAGTAAGAACTAATTTATTTTTAGTAAGAACTAGTTCTTTTTTATTTATAGTAAGTGTTAAGTTGAACTAGTTGAATTAATATAACTAGTTTATTTTTAGTAAGAAAATTTAGGTATATGAGATTTGATGATCTAATTAAAATTTTACTATAGAACTAGTTTATTTTTAGTAAGAAAAATAATAAAACTAGTTTAATTTTTGATGTCATTATCAATTTGTCATCAAAGAATGCTATATGAGATTTGATGGTCTAATTATAATTTTACTCGGTGGAATATGCAGGCTTAGTCGTGTCTCCTTGGAGTGATCTTCATCTGAGCTACCTCCACCTCCTCTACACCCGAGTCGGTGAGCTAAAAGTCCACCTCCTCCTTCTCCACCTTCCTCTACATCCGAACTAGGGTATTTAGTTATGCTTCTTAATCAAATGAAATGTTTGGATTATAAGATATATTGAAATGTTTTTGTCAATATCGAACCATTGAAATGCAATGAGCACCAGTTTATGCTCATGTGCGAAGTGTTCATTCATTTCCAAG
Source organism: Triticum dicoccoides (assembly GCF_002162155.2). Lineage (NCBI taxonomy): Eukaryota > Viridiplantae > Streptophyta > Magnoliopsida > Poales > Poaceae > Triticum > Triticum dicoccoides. The sequence goes on along the minus strand of NC_041393.1, from coordinate 757,754,772 downwards.
TGACCTATGTTTTGCCGGAGTGTTGATTTCATTTTCATTCCGGCAAATTTCAGGCTCTCGATATGTCCTATTTTAGCAAAGGTCATGCCGAATTTTTTCGTGAATTTAAGCATGACTTGTGCTAGAATATGTAGGAAATATCGAGTGCCCCGGATTTGCAAGAAAGAAAATTAAACGACATTTCGAGTTGACTTTAAGTCTGTCGGGGCTCCATACATGACTGTCCAAAAATCGGTGAGGGAGAGTCTCCACCATATATGAGAGAAGAATGCCGACTGTTGTCGTGGGGGTCGCTTTTCCTTCTTCTCTTTGTGCTAGACCTAAGAAGGATTAGCGACCATCATCGACGGTCGAAAAATCGGTGATGGAGTGTCCACCATATATGAGAGAAGAAGAATGCCGACTGTTGTCGTGGGGTTGCTTCTCCTTCTTTTCCTTGTGCTAGATCTTTATAATGCACTAGGGAAAGAAGGAGTAGCGACCATCACCAACGGTCGCAATATCAAAGAGGGAGTGCCCACCATATACGTGAGAAGAGCGTTTAGGAAGGAAGACTCGACAGACTTAAAGTCAACCCGTTGCATATTGAGTAATAGTAATATGTGTGTTGAGTTTCCTGGTAGTTGCCTTCGGTCAATTTTTAATTAATGTTTCAGCTATGAACATAGGAAATGTCTGACAACGAAAAGAAATTCGGTATGTGCAAATACTGCAAAGACGAGCGCGGCCTGTGCGACATGCCTCACCTAGTTGGTGGTAGGCGCTTCAACATCAATCTGGATGACACCTTAGAAGTGCATACAGTAAGTCACAACGACAAGTCTTTTTTCGTAATTAAGCATGACTTCTGCTTCTTTTGCTTCAACTTATAATTTAATTTTTTTACTATTCTACTAGCGTATCCCCTGCCATGCAAGAATATATGTCTTGGATAAGGTTGATTTCAGTACTATGGAAACTATGGAGGTAAAAATAGTTAACTTGAGAACCGAGCATGGTTATAGTTTTCCCGCAAAATTATACAATACAGACACCTACACCCATTTTAAATGCCAACAATGGAGAGCACTATGCAAAGCTTATGCATTTGAGCATGATATGCTTATCACCTTTGATATTCGTCCGGAAGATGATATTGAAGATAATATTGACATTTGGGTCGATGTGTAGACGCCTCCAATTCTACCATTATGTAAGTTTCTCAACCATATTTATGTCTTAGATATTGTTTATTCAAAAATATTTGACAACTAATTTCTATTGACAACTTATTTCCATTCAAGCAAACATGTCCAGCGCTTGGTAGACAGGACCTACTACTATCCCGGGCCTGAACTAAACTGTGAGGAGACAAGTCATTACGTTTCATGGCTTGAGGATCTTTATACTGTCAAGAAAAATTAATGACAACACATGTCTATGGTCAGGAAACATAACCATATTTGATTAACGAACTAGTCAAGTAGAGGCATACTAGGGACACTTTGTTTTGTCTATGTATTCACACATGTACTAAGTTTCCGGTTAATACAATTCTAGCATGAGTAATAAATATTTATCATGATATAAGGAAATATAAATAACAACTTTATTATTACCTCTAGGGCATATTTCCTTCAACCCCATCTCCCCCTACCTCTTCCTCATCGTTGGCGACGTCCTTCAGCAGCTCATTTGGCAGGATGGTGTGCTGCGTCACCCCCTCCTACCGGAGGCGCCTGCGGTTGTTCTACAGTACACCGACGACACGCTGATCATCATGCTTGCGTGTGCGGACGACACAACCTGCCTCTGGCAAATCCTCGACCAGTTCGCCGATGCTACCAGGCCGGTGATCAACTTCGCCAAAAGCACCCTTGTCCCAATGCATACGTAGGGCGAGGCACTGGCTCAAGTGGTGGCTGCCCTTGGCTGTGCCACCGGGGCGTCTCCACAAACTTACCTTGGCCTCCCTCTGTCTTGGGAGAAACTGCGGTTTGCGGATTTTCTGCCCATGATCCCGAAGGTGGATAAGTACCTTGCTGGATGGGCAGATCGTCTCCACTCTCCAGCTGGCCGTCTGGTGCGCATCAACTCGGTCCTGATGCGCACCCCACCTAAGCCATGGCGGCCTTGCTACTTCCGCATTCCGTGGTTCATGCTCTGGACGGCCTCTGTCGCTCCTTCCTCGGGAACGTCGCAGAGCGGGCCACGGGTGCTCAATGCATGGTTGTGTGGGAGCGGGTGTACCGGGCCAAGTGTGAAGGTGGCCTGGGCGTGCGTGACCTTGCTACTCAGAATGAGTGCCTCCTGCTGAAGTTGATCCATCGCCTGCACATGGCACCTCAGTCGCGGTGGGCCGCCTGGATTTGGGGCGGCGCGAATGGTCACTCTCTCTTGTCTCGCAGCGAGTTGGACCTTGGCGAACACCGATCCTCCATCGTGAAGCTGCTCCCCCTCTACCACGCGATCTCCATGGTGGAGGTTGGGGATGGGAGGTCTTGTTCTTTCTGGTGGGACTGCTGGCTCTCTTGCGGGGTTGTCGCGGTGGCTTTCCCCGCCCTCTTCTCCCACGCCTTTGATGTGGAAGTTACCGTCTGGCAAGTGCGCGAACGCGGCATTGCTAGCTTCCTGGTGCCCCGGTTGACAAGGGTGGGCGAACGCGAGCTCCTGGAAGTTTCTGCTTTCATGGATGCGGTGCTTGTCGGGGTTGGGGCGGATGTGAGGCGGCTCCGCCATGCCGCCGCGCCTCGTGGCGTCCTGTCCTCCAGCTCCACGTACAGTCTCCTGCGATTCGGAGGTGTGCGCGCTGGCTTTGCCACCATGGTCTGGGGGGCGCGAGCCCCATCGCGCGTGAAGTTCTTCTGCTGGCTGCTGGTTCAGAGGCGTATCCACACTCGGGATGTCCTGCTCTGGAAGTGCATCGTCTCCGCTGAGGATGCCGGCTGCCTGCGCTGCTGTGCGACACAGGAAACCGCTGATCACATGCTCTTCGCATGCCCGTTTGTGGCTGATTTCTGGCGAAGGGTCAGTGTTGACGTCAGTGGCACTGGCATCACGGTGTGCAGGTTGGCTGCTCTTGCCACCGCGGCGGCTGTCGTCGTCGAATCTGAAGTAGAGTTCGCCATGCTGTGTTGCTGGCAGCTCTGGAAACACCGTAACGTGAGCGTCTTTCAGAGACAACAACCGTCTATTACTCGTGTGTTCGGATGCGCCCGGGAGGACGCCGTTCTATGGCGTGGACGGCTACAAGAAGCCCATAGACCGCATGTTAAAACTTGGCTGCGCGCCCTCTCTCCCTAGCGTGCGTTTCACATGTGGTGCAACTCTCTCCCCCATGTAAATCTGGAACTCCGTAACTAGTGAGTTGGGGAAAATGATGTCCACTCCAGTGTTCCGGAGGTTGGGAAGTTGAAGTGTTTACAAGTGCTAAAAAGGTTCCGTGTCAAGAAAGAGAGTGCAGGATTTGAAATTAGTGAGTTGGGGAAGTTAACAGAGCTTGATGAAACAAGGATATACCAAATTTACGAGCAGAAATCCAAGGTAACAACACTTTACGCATTTTATTTAAAAAACACTTTATGCCTTCAAGGGCATACTTTTTTTCCTCTTCATGTAAAAAAACTGCATGCTGTAATATGCTGCCTTTTTTGCTTCTCTATGTAGAATTTTCAGTGGACCTGCAGTTGAATGCTACCTGTCTTTATTTTCAGGCCTGAGAAATACTCCCTCCATTCCCAAATAAAAGTCTTTCTAGAGATTCCAACAAGTGACTTCATACGAAGCAAAATAAGTGAATCTACACTCTAAAATATGTCTATATACATCCGTATGTTATAGTCCATTTGAAATGTCTAAAAAGACCTATATTTAGGAACGGAGGGAGTACATTGTTAGACCTGTGTTGGCGTGTTGGCAAAAGCCTCTCTCTCTCGCCTTGTTCCCAGTTGACGCAAGCTGTTGAAGCAAATGGATACAAGCGAAAAACAGAGGAGAAGCAGAGCGGCACACACAGGTTAGTTTTCCAGGCAACGAATGCCTTTTCTTTTTCTCACTGAACTCTGCTCTTTTGATGTCCACTTATAGAAACAGACACCACTGTCACTGTGGCCATACCATTGCACACATACAGCCCACTCTACTACAGTAATTGGGTACACACTCTACGTGAATTGATGGCAGCAACAGATTCAGTTAACCATCACCTCATTTACCCACAGGGCACCAACACATGGGTACCTTCCAGATTTTAGCAAGATCATATTACAACAGGTTTACACAGCTTACAACCTGCAGGTGAATGCTAACAGTCGTTATTTTCTTCTCTTTTTCCAAAAGAATAGCAGGATGAAGCTGTCTTGTTGCTTCTCTTCAAGGGCTTTACAATGTAAGAAAACATAAATAAAATGGGTATACTCTGCAAGTCAGCATGTATCAATTGACAATTGTGTGGTCGAATGATGTTACCTGTTAGGCATGAAGTACATAATTGTAACACGGGGAGGCAGTTCGGATGCTATGCCTGCTAATATTATTGAAGACATTATATCCTTTAGATGATTGTTTAGAAACGAAAAATATGAGCTTGAATTTGGACACTGCATCAGAGCATGTATAGTAGTGTAGATTATGCCTTGATCAATGTAACCAGTTCTTGTGGCATAAAGAACAAATGCTGGTGCATGTTAATTAATTTTAGATGATAAGAGTGATTGTTACTGTATATGGATGTTCAGTCTTGATTCACTGTGGCAGGATGATTCAGGCATTTGACTTGTTTTACTTTTAGGCACCTTCTCATTGTCTCGGGAGGGTAATTTTAGCAGTATCAGTAGTTGGGGTGTGCGTCTTAGCCGGTTTTAAACTGAGGGCTGTAAATTAAACTAGGGTATAAGTTGAGGATTGAAATGTGCACTTCTCTCTATAAGAAAAGAGTTACATGTTTTTTCTTTGAAGCTCAGTGGTGTCTGGTTTTGAAGATCCACCTAACTCTGGGACTCTAGAAATGCTGCTGTATTCCGAAATGAAGCTCACTCTCCCTTAGTTACTGGTAGGAACATCTGTAATGATTTAGAGGTCTGTCTAAATAGATTCCGTGACCCGGCCGACAAGGCAGCAGCCAACTCCTGGCTGCTGTTCCTTTCCGCACGGCTCGCCGTGACCCTGTAATCTTGTTCCTGGCCCTTGTTGGCTTTGAGTAATATACATACAGGTGGGGATCCTCTCCCCCCCGTGATTCCTCAAAAAAAAAAAAAAGATCCACCTAACTCCAATGGAATCAAGATGCCACTATGATTTTTTTAATTTTGCGGGTACTAATCAATTGATTCGCTAATGGCCTTGGATCTTTGAAAATGTCCTTCTCAGAGCACGTGAGTTGGTCAGACACGCCAGAAATAAAAATAGAACGAATTTTGTAGATAGCTATCATCGTTGATGTGTTCAAAAGGTGTGTCAGTGACAACAAGTGGGCAAAAAGGTTTCATTAACTTGGCATATGTGATTCTAACTTTCATCATGCTAATTAGTATTGCACATCTACGTGCCCTTAAATTTAGCAAGAAGAGGATCTATTGTTAAATGGTAATCTTGTTCTGCTCGCGCATGTATTGTTAATTGCCCACCTCACTATAGTTTGTCGGATAGTAAAGTTATTCCATTAGTCGTTTCAACTTGGCTGCCTCCTTTGTCTCTAATAGAGATTCTTTTAGTCCACTTACTTGGCTGCCTCATTTTGTCTCAAATAGAGATTCTTTTAGCCCACTTGACTGATGTTCTCTGAATGGTTCCAGTCATGCTCAAACGTAGTACATGTTAAATATCCCTTCATTTCACCAGTAAATCAGCACCTAGGTACCTTAGTTTCAACTTTCAAGCATGGAGGAGCCCCTTGTTGACAAGACAGGAGAGGAGAGCCTGGCAGTGATTGAGGTGAAGAAGCAGTTGTACCTTGCCGGGCCTCTCATCGTCGGAAGCCTCCTACAGGATGTGGTCCAAATGATATCGGTCATGTTTGTGGGTCATCTCGGCGAACTCGCTCTCTCGAGTGCCTCCATCGCAACCTCCTTCGCCGGCGTAACTGGCTTCAGCTTGTTGGTATGACAAATTTTTTTCCTCTTTCCATTGATCCATGCACCAATTTAATTGGACCTCCTGGACATCATCATCAACTTCAATGCTTGCATTGAATTTCAGTCTGGCATGTCGAGCAGCTTGGACACGCTGTGTGGGCAAGCCTTTGGAGCAAAGCAGCACCATCTTCTTGGCATCTACAAGCAGAGGGCAATCCTTGTGCTCACTCCAGTGAGCGCAGTGGTTGCCGTAATTTGGGGATACACCGGTCAGATCCTTCTGTTGTTTGGACAGGACCCTGAGATTGCCATGGAAGCAGGGAGCTACATCCGATGGTTGATTCCGTCGTTGTTTGTCTACGGTCCGCTGCAGTGCCATGTCCGATTCCTGCAGACGCAGAACATGGTTCTTCCAGTGATGCTGAGCTCGGGCGTCACAGCACTGAACCACATCTTCGTGTGCTGGCTGCTGGTCTACAAGCTTGGTCTAGGCAACAAGGGTGCTGCCTTGGCCAATACAATCTCGTACCTCACGAATGTGTCCATCTTGGCTCTCTACATCAGGCTCTCCCCGTCTTGTAAGAGCACATGGACGGGGTTGTCCGCGGAGGCATTTCGCGACATCCTCGGTTTCTTGAGGCTTGCCGTCCCATCTGCGCTCATGGTTTGGTGAGTTTGATGTCTATATGCTATTTGTCGCAAGTGCAAATTTGCCATCTCCAGTTGATTGATTTAAGTAATTCCATCTGACATGCATATATTTTTACACGAGCAGCTGGGAGTGGTGGTCGTTTGAGCTCCTGGTACTTGTTTCCGGATTTCTTCCAAATCCTAAACTTGAGGCATCAGTACTGTCAATCAGGTGAGCCCGTGAGGTGACATATTCAAGCATGGCTTATTTCATTTCATTCTACTTGGTTTGCTATTTTCTCTTTTTTGATAGTAACATGCAGTTGTATTTCTTGCAGTTTGAATACTATCTCGTTGGTATTCAGGGTCCCATATGGGCTTAGTGCTGCTATAAGGTCAGCTCAAACTCATAAGCCTTTAACTATTATACAAAATATAAGCTGATATGTATCAAATCCTTTATCTACGTACGTAGCACCCGTGTGTCAAATGAGCTAGGTGCTGGGCGACCGGATGCAGCCCGTTTAGCGACCCAGGTGATCATGGTCCTGGGTGTTGTGTCAAGCATATCAGTTTCTCTTGCTATCATTTTGGTGCGCAATCTATGGGGGTATGCATACAGCAACGACAAGGAAGTGGTGGAGTACATTTCAAAAATTATGCCAACTATTGCTGTGGCATTCTTGTTTGATGACATGCAGTGTGTTCTTTCAGGTATTGTAAGGATGGTCCTATAGTTTTTCGTACATGCTGGAAATATAAGGTTATTAATTAGCACATTTTACAGGTATTGTTAGGGGCTGTGGCTTTCAAAAGATTGGTTCCTATGTTAATCTCAGTGCGTACTACCTCGTGGGCATCCCGGCGGCTCTATGTTTTGCCTTTGTGTACCATCTTGGTGGAGTGGTAATCAGTAGTACTATTTTATTACCCTCATATATGGCCTTATCACTAGTACTTTTACTATCATCTTTGTGTTCACTTGTAGTATTTCTCACTTGACATAACGAGACCTCCATGTAAAATATGTTAGGGGCTGTGGATGGGAATAACCTGCGCACTTGTCGTGCAGACGGTGTTGTTCATGTCCATTACTCTGCGCACCAACTGGGACAAAGAAGTAAGACCACCAAATATTATCTGTTTTGTTCACTCCTCATTCACCTTACAGCATGCATGTCCCATTATCTTCAATTTGTGTCGTTGCTTATTTTGGTAGGCTTTGAAGGCCAGGGACAGGGTTTCTATTACCTCCTTTCCTCTGGACTTGGCGACATGAGGACACACACAAGATGCACATTTTTCTATGCCAGAGAGATGTGCTGGGAAATAAGGAAACAACAAAGAATTCGTCGCAAAAAAACGGTGCTTCTTGTCCATGTCACCAGCATGTGTCGCTCCTTCATGGAAATTATAAAATGTTTGTTGACTAGCATCGGCCGTATATTACTAGACAATTTTCTTCATGAAATAATATAATGGAAAGAAAAGTGTGGTGAGAGCTGCTAGTCCATTTGTGTTGTGAAATCCCGCACGCAAGAATTTTTCCAGCAAGTGGCAAACATTGAAAAAACATGGCATTAAATACAATTCAACATGGAAAGGAGGTTTTGACTTGTATTTTAGCAGAGTGATGAAGGGGTGAGTTGTTTCTTTGTTGGATAGCTTGAACGAGACAGATGCTCCTTTCATGAGAATAGGGCTCTGTCCTACGAAAAAACGCCCGTCTTCTACGGCTATATGATAAATGCCTCGTTTTACTTTGCATGTTTGTTTTGACATATATGATATAACCAATTTTACTTTGTCCATTTGATAATTTTCCTGTTTTAATTTTCACAAGTTTCTCTCTCTAATCTGACACCTACAATGATTGTTTTATCCTTGACATATCTAACCTCTCTCCTCTCTAATCTCACATGTAACGACCGTTTTACCCCCACCTTTGTTTCTCTCTTCTTTTGCTAACTGTTCATGTGAACTTTGTTTGCATGTGAATATCATGTTTCATTGTTCACAAATATTACTGTCACGTATTATAGAGTTGGTTTAGAAAATGTTGGCAAATTCCTACAAATCCTGGCATATTAGTAACCAAGATCTTCCAATCAGGAATTTGGATAACACTTGAACATCCCACAAAATATGAAAATATCCATAACATATATCGTATTATTGTGATTATACTTTTCAAATTTTACCCCATTCTAACTTACAGTTGGAAAGGAACTTGAATATGAAGTTTATGTCAATTAAAACTTAGATTTTTGGCAAAATTGCAAACTATAAATAAGCCTCTAAAAAATTGCATTTCTAGGTCAGGTCGATCTGACCTCGTTGGACGGGTGTTGCATGGACTTTGTGTCATTTGAGAAGGCAACATAAGCATGAAGGTGTTGTTTTTTTGTGTCATTTGTGCCCTACTTCTTGTCAAGCACATATGTGTATATCCAAAGAGATTCCTACTACATCACTAACTTGTTTCATGCATGTGTGGGATCATCGTTTAGGTGATTCCCTCATACATTGGCTTTACTGTTGGAATTTTGTCTATATTTTGGGCCAACCCAATAACAATTTCAGAAATTTCCAATAAATCCTCGAGGCTCACGCACCCCATTCGTGCAAGGCAAGAGGTGGAAGTTAAATTTAGTCCCACATTGCTAGTTTGGTGGGAGTTGGACCTCTTTATAAGGGAAGTTCTTTCCCCACACGTATGAGCATGAGAATAAGAGGGACATCCATGCGCGCTCCTCCTCCGCCGCCCGCCTCGCCTCGTCATGAGCCGAGCCGATGTATTAATTTTTTCCACACATGATTGGTATACGAAAGGTCACTCGGAAGCTAAAATTTTTTGTTGTAGTGGACATTGAATACGAATGCCGCACTCTGCAGCACGGCCGAATTGGGTTGGTTTGGCCACTAGACTGGTTCTTCTTGCAATGCCAACAGATGCGAATACGAGAAACACTGGACCCATAGTTGCAAACACACAAAACAGATTCTGAGATAGATTCGCAAACCAAACGGATGAATCCCTCGATCGATTGCTTCCCGAACTCGCACGGAGGTGGAGGAGACGGGCGTGACTTGAATACCCTACGAGCATAGGAAGGCAACGGCGATGACGAGTGAATGAAATCAAATCAGACGCGACGAATTGTCACGAGGACAAGAGAAATTGGAAGGGGAAGGAAACAGTCGCGCAAACGCAAGGAGGCGAGAGCGGAGGCGCGACCCGTCACGAACGAGAAAGGTCGGAGCAGATATGGGACCGGAGCGCGGGAAGGAGAGGGCGCACCGGGGCATGTTTTATAGCAGTTATGGAGGTGGTGGGGGAGGCCGCCTGGCGCCAACCGGTTCCTTACCAGACACGGCTTCGCCGCGCTGGCGGACAGATGGGCACTGGGCGGTGGAAATCAAAAGGGAGTTGAGCTGGTGGGGTAGGGCTGGATCCAGACCGCGGGTTTTGTTTTGTTCGGGTGGACGGGCGGCTGGCAGGTCGGCAATGGCAAAGCCACACGATGCGCGTCCGTCTCGGATTATCGTGTTGGTTTGGCCAACTATATTGGTTCTTCTTGCAGTGGGAGATGTGCTTAGTTTTGGTTCAATCTTGTGGTGTCCTCACCCAGTGAAAAAGTAGGGGTTGCGAGGCACGTATTGTATTGTGGCAATCAAGGATAAAAAGATGAGTTTTCATCATGTTGCTTGAGTTTATCCCTCTACATCATGTCATCTTCCTTAAGGCGTTACTCCATTTTTATGAACTTAATACCCTAGATGCATGTTGGATAGCGGTCGATGTGTGGAGTAATAGTACTAGATGCAGGCAGGAGTCGGTCTACTTGACACGGACGTGATGCCTATATCATAATCATTGCCTTGGACATCGTCATAACTTTGCGCTTTTCTATCAATTGCTCGACAGTAATTTGTTTACCCACCATATGTTTTCTTTCAAGAGAGAAGCCTCTAGTGAAACCTATGGCCCTCTGGTCTATTTTCCATCATATATTTTCAAATCTATAAACCGAAATACACAAAAATACCTTGCTGCAATTTATTTATATTTACTTTAGTTTGCTTTTTTATTTATCTTTTATATCTATCTCTTTTAGATCTCATTCTTGTTCGTGACCGTGAAGGGAATGATAATTCTTTTTTCGCGTTGTGTGCAAGTGTTTGTTAGTTTGTGCAGGTGCATAGATTGGAGACTTGTTTGTGCCTTCTACTGGATTGATACCTTGGTTCTTAACTGAGGGAAATATTTATCTTTACTTTACTACATCATCCTTTCCTTTTCAAGGAAAAAATCAACGCAAGCTCAAAAATTAGCATCGCTGGCAACCTTTGCGTCCTTCTTTTCCAATTCTTTTTCTGGAGATTCTGCAGAGATGCAATTCCACCATCATTTTCTCATGAGTGCATTTTCTCCACAAATGTCTGTCTGGATAATTTATTTTTAGTTATAAGGAAAATTTGAAGTTCAGTCAATTTCAAAAGCTCCCGTTGCAACCTTCTCTTGTTCCAGTCGGTCATTTTCCACATTCTCCTTGGGAAGTTCTTGGCACATCTTCTCCAGTTCTTTTTTAGATCTTGATAATTGGAGTCAAGTTCACAGGTTTACTATTCGGACAAAGGTAAACATAAAGATCAACGTACTTCAGATCTTTGTGCTTCACACTTCAAAAATTCCGGAGTCTTCATTGTTAGGTCGACATACATATTATTGTTCACCACAAAAAAAAGTCCATGAAAAATTGAGCGTGGATTCCTCGTCGATTGTCAAACTTAAACAATGGTGTTGTATGTGGAAAACCAAAGTCCCAAGCAAGATCAAGGTGTTTCTCTCGAGGCTTGTGCAACATTCTATCCCCAAATGTGAACTATCTGACACCGCCGTAATGTGGCCCCTACCATCGTACGTTGATTCTGTCACGCCCCTGAAGACCACTGGCGCCATTCCTTGAGCAAGGGATCAAAGTGTTTGTGCCCTCGTAGATGACGATTTTTCCAAGCATATCTGTGTCAGCCAGTGCAGGGGCGCGGATCAATGGTTTTTCTTCTTAATGGAGTCATTATCGCATTCTCGGTTTGTCAAAGGTATTGTTGCTCTATTGGCGATTTGGGCGACATGCAAGAAAATGAGTCAGGAGAACATCCTTCAGAGGCCTTTTGCCGTGCAAACTTTCACTGGCAATTTTATGGCTGAACTCGCTATTGTCCAAACATTGTCACATCCCTCAACAGGTCGCTCTGTTGATGATTTGGGTGACACGTCGGAAAGTGATTCTTGAGAACATCTTTCAGAGCCCTTTTGCTCCGCAAAACTTCATTGGGAATTTCATGGCCGGACTGGTTATTGTTCAAACAATGTCACATCCCTCGGCATGTCCCCTGTCGGAGCAGCCCAGTGAAGAAGAAGAAGACACACACACAGGAGCTTAAGGTAGAAGAAGAGCACACATGGAATTTTGCGGCACCGCACACACTTGTGATTTTCACTGTTTGTTCTCCTTCTTTCCAGGAATGCTCCAACAATTCGTATCAGAGCCTTGTCGATCCGAGGCGGTGGTGGCGGCGCGGCGGACTCCATGTGAGGGGGACGTCGGCGGCGCAAGGTGGACGCCGTTGACAGTGCGATGCTGCTAGCGGCCGGTGCGTGTCTCCATCATCGTCGAGCTGCGTCATGAGCGATGGAGAGAGGTGTGCTTCCCGGTAAGTTGCGGCACCAGCGGCAAGGAAGTGATGGCCATGGAGCGGAGGTCATTGCCACGAGGAGTTCCATGTCCGAGTCGGCGAGTTGCGGCACCGGTGGCAAACATGGAGGTGAGTCACCGGCGAGTTACGTCACCGGCGGCAAACATGGAGGCGAGTCACCGGCGACGAACGAGTCATCGGCGAGTTGCGGCACCTATGGCAAACATGCGGCCGTGAGTGTGTCGCAGTGGCACACTTGTGGTGAAGGCGTGGAAGGTGTGGACCTCATCGAGGCCAGCCGCGACGGCGGCAATCGGCGTGACAAGATGGCATTCACGGCCGTCTACGAGTTGCACCGATAACATCAACGACCATGGGCTTCAAGGGAGGAATAAGTGACAACAAGGTTAAGTGAGTGATTGTTAGAGTTAACCTTGTTGTATAGGTGGTTAATTTGTTTTGCATCGAGTCAAATGCATGCGTTGGTTACTTAGTTAGCTAGCAGAGTTGTCAGCCCGTATGACCAGGCTGTTTGGCCGTTGTGAGCGTGACACAAGTGGTGTATGTGGGCATGCATGGCGTGGCGTGGTAATTAGTTAGTGCAGGTAGCTAGTTGGTTGGTGGCTGAGTGTGCCGGCCAAGTTAGTGCGTGAGTACGTGGGTTAGTGAGTGAGTGTGGCCGGGTGTAGCGGCTGGCTTGGCAAGTCAGCCAACCCCTGGTGTATAAGTGTAATTGTATTGTGTTAATGAGAAAGATCAAGGCCGTGAGGGGAGTAACGCTACATCAACAGAATGTTACGGGCGTTTTACGGGGTGATACTGATTTTCAAGTTGTGATTGGATTAAGGGGGGAGGGATGGGCCCCACCCAGGTGAAAATCAGGGGGGGCGGAGAGATTATTAGGAAAGGGCCTGTAAAACTCGTGTAAGAGGCCCGTACGTTTAGCATTTTTGCCGTGAGGGCTGAGGCAACAATGTAGCCACGGTGTGCATCGGGGAGGTGTCTACTGGCAAAGCCATGTGTTCTTCTTCCTTGATGCTTGTGTGTGTGGGTGTTCTTGTGTGTTTGAGAGAAACAAAGAGAGAAAAGAGAGTTCAAAGGTAGAAGAAGAAGCGGCGCCGCGAGAGGCGGCGCCAACAATTGACAGCCCCACCCAAGTGCGCCCAATTGGGTTATTCCTTGAGATCATTTGGTGAAATAAAGTTTTGATGGTGTTATTCTAGTGGCAGAGAACCCACGTGTGGAAGCTACTTGCATGCCCATGTATTTTAGGCGCTGCTAAACCGGTTTGCATGTCCAGAGGTGCATTGTCGCTTCGGACTTTCTTGGAGTTGTCAAAGCAATCGATAACAAGTGTCTCTCCAGCCATTGCCCCATTGTTATGGAGATTAATCAACGCAGAAAACATTTCCGATTTCCCTGAACTTCGCAATGTCCATGAAGGTAGGGGGTCCAACTCCTTGTTCATAATCAATCTCGTAGTTCTCTTTATTTTCAATTGTCGCCAAGTGTGGTTCCTGATCTCCCCACACACCTCCATTGCACCTCATGACATTGAGTAATAAAGAGACCTAGATTATCCCTAAAAACTACAATTTCTCAACTTTTGATTGCATTGTTTATTGTTTATTTTTATCTATACAGTTATTTTAGTACAACAAATTTTAAACTTGGATTTGCCACTGGACCTGACGTGGACCTATGGCTTCCGAGCTGTATCTGACGGCTGAGATGCGGGCTGCTGGGTGCTTTTTCAACCAAACCCTCCAGGGCCTCCACCAGCGGAGTTGCACCAGCACACCAATTAGTTTCGACCAGGAGGAAAAAAGTGGAAACATCCGTAAATCACACGATGTAGCGCAATGGAATGAAGAACCCAGCGGGCCAAGATCGCCTTACCCTCTTCCTTTCCTCCTCGTCCTTGAACATAAGATCTTCATTTTTGCTATGGAGATGAAACTGAAGAGTCTGACGGTTGGGATGCAAGGTGACTGCTTTTTCAACTGTTAAAGTATGATTTTGTATAGCTATTCATGTGTATTCCGTTTGTATACGGTTGTACATATACACGTATATGATTCTTTCTTGGTCTCCAAGACTTGTAATCTTTCTATAAATATATGAGCCGATCGCCCCTTGAGAGGCGTCTTCCCTCAAACTGATTCTCGCTTGTATGGTATCAGCCCTTCTTTCCTAAACCTAGCTTCCGCCGCGCCTCCTCCCAGCCGCCGCCGCCCAAACCCTAAAGCGCCGCCGCGGTTTCCCCTCCTGCCCCGATCGCCGCCATGTCCAGCGCCGCGTCCTCGTCGTCCATGCTCGGGGCGCAAACCTCCGGGGCCCTCACCAACTCCACCTCCGCCACCACCGCCCCCGCCCTCTCGTCCCCGGCCTCTCAGGCCGTCCATGTTGCCAGCGTCAAGATGCACGTCCCCGTCGTCCTCGACTTGCAGCAGTCCAACTATGCCAAGTGGCGCATGCTCATCACCGTCCTCCTCGGCAAGTACGAGCTCATGGATCACATCTCCGCCGTCACGCCGCCGGACGCACGCACGGCCGAGTGGCAGCGCCAGGACCACGTTGTCCGTTCGTGGCTGTATGGCTCCATCAGCGACGACATCCTGGACACAATCATGGCCCAAGATCAGACCGCGTACGACACCTACGCGCTGATCCGGAACCTCTTCCTCGACAACCAACTCACCCGGGCCGTCTACCTCGAGGCGCAGTTCCGGGCCATCGTCCAGGGCGATCTCACCATCACCGCCTACTGCCACCGCCTGAAGGCCCTCTCCGACGCGTTGGCGGACGTGGGGCAGCCGGTGCAGGACCAAACTTTGGTCCTCACATGCCTTCGGGGCCTCAATCCGCGCTTCTCCGACATCACCACCCTCGTCACGATGCAGGTTCCGCCTCCGACGTTCCTGCAGACGCGCTCCCTCCTCCTTCTGCGGGAGAACCAGCTCGCCAACGCCGTTCCCGGTGGCTCCGGGTCCTCTCAGGTCGCCCTCTACGGCAACACCACCGGATCCTCCACCGGCGGCAACCCCGGCGGCCACGCCACCTCCGACGGACACAACAGCAACGGCGGCCGCTGGTCGAAGAAGAAGAAGAACGCCAGCGGGGGTGCGGCCAACTC
>NC_041393.1:757697887-757738927 GCF_002162155.2 Triticum dicoccoides | reverse complement strand
GCACCTGGCCCGTGGATCTGCTTCAACCCGTACACCGGCCAGGCCCAGCAGATGCAGGCCACTTGGCGCCCCTCCGCTGCCTCGGCTCTTCCTGCCGGGGGCGCTGGCCTCCTTGGGCCGGCCCCGCAGCCTGCCGCACCAGCGCCACCGCCCCGTCAGTCCACCTGGGTGCCCCCAGGACAGGTGGCCTACACGACCCAGCTGGCCCCGCTGCACGGTCAGGCCTGGGGCACCAACCCGCCTCCACCTGCGGCGCCGTACAAGCCCGGCCCGGCATGGGACTGCTCCGCCCTTGTCGCCGCCCTGAACGCCACTGCCGGCTCACCAGCCGCCGGCCCGACTACACCAAGCGCCTGGGTTATGGACTCCGGCGCCACCTCGCATATGGTCTCCGACCCTGGTATACTCTCCACCTCCTCCTACCCTCCCCCTCCACTCCGTGTCACCGTTGGCAATGGCGATCCCCTTCCCGCCACCGGCCACATTACTCTCCGCACACCTAGCCACACTTTCCACCTCAACAATGTTCTAGTTGTTCCCGATATTATCAAAAATCTTCTTTCTACTCGTTAGTTTACCATTGATAACTCGGTTTCTGTTGAATATGACCCGTGCGGTTTTTCTATTAAGGATCTTCACACTCGACGCGAGATTATTCGCTGCAGTAGCCCCGGTCCGCTCTACGAGTTCTCCGCCAACACCAATGCCACCACCTCGCCGTTTGGACTCATCGCCACCACCACCTCATCGGAGCTATGGCACCGTCGCTTAGTACATCCGGGTCGTGACTCTATGTCACATTTATCTTCAGAATTTGATATACCCTGTAATAAAAGTACTCAAGTGTGTCATGCATGCCAACTTGGCAAGCACGTGCGTCTACCGTTTACTAGATCATCCACCTTTTGTGTTGTTCCGTTCCAATTACTTCATTGTGATTTGTGGACATCACCCGTTGCTAGTAACTCCGGCTTCAAATATTATTTGGTCATTGTTGATGATTTTTCTCATTTTATGTGGACCTACCCACTCCGCCGAAAATCCGACACATGTGATCTTCTCGTTAACTTCGTCGCCTATGCACGCACACAATTCAACCTACTGGTAGTGTCATTCCAAACAGACAACGGCACCGAGTTTGTTAACTCCACCTTTGTCGAGTTTCTTGCCCGCAATGGCATTCACCTACTCATGTCTTGCCCCTATACTTCTCCTCAAAATGGCAAGGCTGAGCGGGCTATCCGCACCCTCAATGACATAACCCGCACCCTTCTCTTCCAGGCTTTCATGCCTCCTTCCTATTGGGCCGAGGCTCTCTCTGTCGCCACCTTCCTCCTAAATCGCCGTCCTAGCCAAGCCCTGCAATTCCGCATCCCTTATACCCTACTATACCAACAAAAACCTTCCTTCTCCGAACTTCGCGTTTTTGGGTGCTTGTGCTATCCGAACCAATCCGCCACGGCACCTCACAAACTCGCTCCACGCTCCACTGCATGTGTGTTCCTCGGTTACCCCACCTCCCATCGCGGTTACAGATGCCTCGACTTGTCATCGCGCCGTGTCATTATCTCCCATCACGTCATCTTTGACGAACACACCTTTCCCTTCGCCACAGATCACACCGATGCATCCCCGGACGATCTCAATTTTCTGCTCGACCTAGCCGCCACGCACCCGACCCCCGTGGTCCTCGACACCATACCGGGCCAGCCCAGCATGGCGCCGGCCTCTCCGGCCCAGCCCACCATGCATGGCCCGGCTTCCCCCCACGCGCCTCGTCGACGAGTCCGCCTCGCCCGCGCCTACGCTGCCTGCGTCTCCCGCCCCATCTCCTTCCCCACCACCACCGCCACCCCCTCCCCCTCCCCGGCGCTCCCGCAGTAGCACTGCTCCGGCCATCAACACTCATACCATGCTCACGCGCGCCAAGCGTGGCATCGTCCAGCCGATTGACAAACTCAATCTGTCAGCCGAGCACTCCGTCATCTCTCCCATCCCAAAAACTTATCGCTCCGCCCTTCAGGATCCTCTTTGGCGTGCTGCTACTGTTGGAAATATGCCCTAGAGGCAATAATAAAAGTGTTATTATTATATTTCTTTGTTCATGATAATAGTCTTTTATTCATGCTATAACTGTATTATCCGGAAATCGTAATACACGTGTGAATACATAGACCACAATATGTCCCTAGTGAGCCTCTAGTTGACTAGCTCGTTGTGATCAACAGATAGTCATGGTTTCCTGGCTATGGACATTGGATGTCGTTGATAACGGGATCACATCATTAGGAGAATGATGTGATGGACAAGACCCAATCCTAAGCCTAGCACAAAGATCGTGTAGTTCGTATGCTAAAGCTTTTCTAATGTCAAGTATCTTTTCCTTAGACCATGAGATTGTGCAACTCCCGGATACCGTAGGAATGCTTTGGGTGTACCAAACGTCACAACGTAACTGGGTGGCTATAAAGGTGCACTACAGGTATCTCCGAAAGTGTCTGTTGGGTTGGCACGAATCGAGACTGGGATTTGTCACTCCATGTAAACGGAGAGGTATCTCTGGGCCCACTCGGTAGGACATCATCATAATATGCACAATGTGACCAAGGGGTTGATCACGGGATGATGTGTTACGGAACGAGTAAAGAGACTTGCCGGTAACGAGATTGAACAAGGTATCGGCATACCGACGATCGAATCTCGGGCAAGTACAATACCGCTAGACAAAGGGAATTGTATACGGGATTGATTGAGTCCTTGACATCGTGGTTCATCCGATGAGATCATCGTGGAACATGTGGGAGCCAACATGGGTATCCAGATCCCGCTGTTGGTTATTGGCCGGAGAGTTGTCTCGGTCATGTCTGCATGGTTCCCGAACCCGTAGGGTCTACACACTTAAGGTTCGATGACGCTAGGGTTATAAAGGAAGTTTGTATGTGGTTACCGGATGTTGTTCGGAGTCCCGGATGAGATCCCGGACGTCACAAGGAGTTCCGGAATGGTTCGGAGGTAAAGATTTATATATGGGAAGTCTTATTTTGGTCGCCGGAAAAGTTTCGCACTTTATCGGTATTGTACCGGGAGTGCCGAAAGGGGTCCGGGGGTCCACCAGGGGGTCCACCTGCCCCGGGGGGCCACATGGGCTGTAGGGGGTGCGCCTTGGCCTATATGGACCAAGGGCACCAGCCCCAAGAGGCCCATGCGCCAAGATATAAGAAAAGGGGGAGAGTCCTCAAAGGGGAAGGCACCTCCGAGGTGCCTTTGGGAGGATGGACTCCTCCCCCCCCCCTTGGCCGCACCCCTTCCTTGGAGGAAGGGGCAAGGCTGCGCCTCCCCCCTCTCCCTTGCCCCTATATAAAGGGAGGGGAGGGAAGGGCAGCCGCACCTGAAGCCCTGGCGCCTCCCTCCCTCCCGTGACACCTCCTCCTCTCTCGCAGGTGCTTGGCGAAGCCCTGCAGGATTACCACGCTCCTCCACCACCACCACGCCATTGTGCTGCTATTGGATGGAGTCTTCCTCAACCTCTCCCTCTCTCCTTGCTGGATCAAGGCATGGGAGACGTCACCGGGCTGTACGTGTGTTGAACGCGGAGGTGCCGTCCGTTCGGCACTAGGATCTCCAGTGATTTGGATCACGACGAGTACGACTCCTTCAACCCCGTTCTCTTGAACGCTTCCGCTTAGCAATCTACAAGGGTATGTAGATGCACTCTCCTTCCCCTCGTTGCTGGTTTCTCCATAGATAGATCTTGGTGACACGTAGGAAAATTTTGAATTTCTGCTACGTTCCCCAACAGTGGCATCATGAGCTAGGTCTATTGCGTAGATTCTTTGCACGAGTAGAACACAAAGTAGTTGTGGGTGTTGATTTTGTTCAATATGCTTACCGTTAGTAGTCCAATCTTGTTTCGACGGTATTGTGGGATGAAGCGGCCCGGACCAACCTTACACGTACTCTTACGTGAGACAGGTTCCACCGACTGACATGCACTTGGTGCATAAGGTGGCTAGCGAGTGCCAGTCTCTCCCACTTTAGTCGGAACGGATTCGATGAAAAGGGTCCTTATGAAGGGTAAATAGCAATTGACATATCACATTGTGGTTTTTGCGTAGGTAAGAAACATTCTTGCTAGAAACCCATAGCAGCCACGTAAAACATGCAAACAACAATTAGAGGACGTCTAACTTGTTTTTGCAGGGTATGCTATGTGATGTGATATGGCCAAGAAGAATATGATGAATATATGTGATGTATGAGATTGATCATGTTCTTGTAATAGGAATCACGACTTGCATGTCAATGAGTATGACAACCGACAAGAGCCATAGGAGTTGTCTTTATTTATTGTATGACCTGCGTGTCATTGAACAACGCCATGTAATTACTTTACTTTATTGCTAACCGGTAGCCATAGTAGTAGAAGTAATAGTTGGCGAGACAACTTCATGGAGACACGATGATGGAGATCATGATGATGGAGATCATGGTGTCATGCCGGTGACGATGATGATCATGGAGCCCCGAAGATGGAGATCAAAAGGAGCAAAATGATATTGGCCATATCATGTCACTTTTTGATTGCATGTGATGTTTATCATGTTTATACATCTTATTTGCTTAGAACGACGGTAGTAAATAAGATGATCCCTCATTAAAATTTCAAGAAAGTGTTCCCCCTAACTATGCACCGTTGCGAAAGTTCGTCGTTTCGAAGCACCACGTGATGATCGGGTGTGATAGATTCTTACGTTCACATACAACGGGTGTAAGACAGACTTACACACGCGAAACACTTAGGTTAACTTGACGAGCCTAGCATGTACAGACATGGCCTCGGAACACAAGAGACCGAAAGGTCGAGCATGTGTCGTATAGTAGATACGATCAACATGACGATGTTCACCGATGATGACTAGTCCGTCTCACGTGATGATCGGACACGGCCTAGTTGACTCGGATCATCTAATCACTTAGATGACTAGAGGGATGTCTATCTGAGTGAGAGTTCATAAGATGAACTTAATTATCCTGAACATAGTCAAAAGATCTTTGCAAATTATGTCGTAAGCTCGCGCTTTAGTTCCACTGTTTAGATATGTTCCTAGAGAAAATATAGTTGAAAGTTGAAAGTAGCGATTATGCGGACAGTAGAAAGCTTATGTCCTTAATGCACCGCTCAGTGTGCTGAACCCCAAACGTCGTTTGTGGATGTTGAGAACATCGGACATACACGTTTTGATAACTACGTGATAGTTCAGTTAAACGGTTTAAGTAGAGGCACCAAAGACGTTTTCGAAACGTCGCGGAACATATGAGATGTTTCGAGGGCTGAAATTGGGATTTCAGGCTCGTGCCCACGTCAAGAGGTATAAGACCTCCGACGATTTTCTTAGCCTGCAAACTCAGGGAGAAAAGCTCAATCGTTGAGCTTGTGCTCAGATTGTCTGAGTGCAACAATCACTTGAATCGAGTGGGAGTTGATCTTCCAGATGAGATAGTGATGTTTCTCCAGAGTCATTGCCACCAAGCTGCTAGAGCTTCGTGATGAACTATAACATATCAGGGATAGATATGATGATCCTTGAAATATTCGTGATGTTTGACACCACGAAAGTAGAAATCAAGAAGGAGCATCAATTGTTGATGGTTGGTGAAACCACTAGTTTCAAGAAGGGCAAGGGCAAGAAGGGATACTTCATGAAACGGCAAATCAGCTGCTGCTCTAGTGAAGAAAACCCAAGGTTGAACCCAAACCCGAGACTGAGTGCTTCTGTAATAAGGGGAACAACCACTGGAGCGGAATTACCCTAGATACTTGGTAGATGAGAAGGCTGGCAAGGTCGATAGAAGTATATTGGATATACATTATGTTAATGTGTATTTTACTAAGTACTCCTAGTAGCACCAGGGTATTAAGATACCGGTTCGGTTGCTAAGTGTTAGTAACTCAAAATAAAAGGGCTACGGAATAAACGGAGACTAGCTAAAGGTGAGTTGACGATATGTGTTGGAAGTGTTTCCAAGTTTGATGTGATCAAACATCGCACGCTCCCTCTACCATCAAGATTAATATTAAACCTGAATAATTGTCATTTGGTGTTTGCGTTGAGCATAGACATGATTGGATTATGTCCATCGCAATACGGTTATTCATTTAAGGAGAATAATGGTTACTCTATTTATTTGAATAATACCTTCAATGGTCTTGCACCTAAAGGAGTGGTTTATTGAATCTCGATCGTAGTGATACACATTTTCATGCCAAAAGATATAAGATAGTAATGATAGTACCACTTACTTGTGGCACTGCCATGTAAGTCATATTGGTATAAAACGCATGAAGAAGCTCCATGCTGATGGATCTTTGGACTTACTCGTTTTGAATAGTTTGAGACATGCGAACCATGTCTATTGGTGTATATGCATGAAGAAACTCCATGCAGAAGGATCGTTTGGACTCACTTGATTTTGAATCACTTGAGATATGCAAATCATACCACATGGGCAAGATGACTGAAAAGCCTCGGTTTCAGTAAGATGGAACAAGAAAGCAACTTGTTGGAAGTAATACATTTGATGTGTGCAGTCCAATGAGTGCTAAGGCACGCAGTGGATATCATTATGTTCTTACTTCACGGATGATTTGAGTAGATACTGAGTATATTTATTTGATGAAACACAAGTCTGAATTATTCAAGTAATCTCAGAGTGAAGTTGAAGATCATCGTGACAAGAGGATAAAATGTCTATGATATGATCATAGAGATGAGTATCTGAGTTACGAGCTTTGGCACGCAATTAAGACATTGTGGAAATTGTTTCACAATTAATACCGCCTGGAACACCATAGTGTGATGGTGTGTCCGAACATCATAGTTGCACCCTATTGGATACGGTGCGTACCATGATGTCTCTTATCAAATTACCACTATCGTTCGTGGGTTAGGCATTAGAGACAACCGCACTCACTTTAATAGGGTACCACGTAATTCCTTTGAGATGACACCATGGTTTAGAGAAACCTAAGTTGTCGTTTCTTAAAGGTTTGGGGTTGCGACGCTTATGTGAAAAAAGGTTTCAGGTTGATAAGCTCGAACCCAAAGCTGATAAAATGCATCTTCATAGGACACCCAAAACAGTTGGGTATATCTCCTACTTCAGATCCGAAAGCAATAGGGATCGTTTCTTGAATCGGGTCCTTTCTCGAGGAAAAGTTCGTCTCGAAAAGTTGAGTGGGAGGATGGTGGAGACTTGATGAGGTTATTGAACCATCACTTCAACTAGTGTGTATCAGGGCACAAGAAGTTGTTCCTGTGGCACCTACACCAATTGAAGTGGAAGCTTATGATAGTGATCATGAAGTTTCGGATCAAGTCACTACCGTACCTCGTAGGACGACAAGGACGCGTACTGCTTCGGAGTGGTACGGTGACCCTGTCTTGAAGGTCATGTTGCTAGACAACAATGAACCTACGAGCTATGAAGAAGCGATGGTGGGCCCAAATTCCGACAAATGGTTAGAAGCCATGAGATCCGAGATAGGATCCATGTATCAGAACAAAGCATGGACTTTGGTGGACTTGCCCAATGATCGGCAAGCCATTGAGATAAATGGATCTTTAAGAAGAAGACGGACGTGGACGGTAATGTCACCGTCTATGAAGCTCGACTTGTGGCAAAGAGTTTTTTCACAAGTTCAAGGAGTTGACTACGATGAGATTTTCTCATCCGTAGCGATGCTTAAGTCCGTCGGAATCATGTTAGCATTAGCTGCATTTATGAAATCTGGCAAATGGATGTCAAAACGAGTTTCCTTACCAGTTTTCGTAAGGAAAGGTTGTATGTGATACAATCAGAAAGGTTTTGTCGATCCTAAGGATGCTAAAAGGTATGCTGGCTCCAGCGATCCTTCTAAGGACTGGAGTAAGCATCTCAGAGTTGGAATGTGCGCTTTGATGAGATGATCAAAGATTTTGGGTTTATACAAAGTTCATGAGAAACTTGTATTTCCAAAGAAGTGAGTGGGAGCACTATAGAATTTCTGATAAGTATATGTTGTTAACATATTGTTGATCAGAAATGATGGAAAGCATATAGGGTTATTTGAAAGGTGTTTTTCAATAGAAAACCTGGATTAAGCTACTTGAACATTGAGCATCAAGATCTATGAGGATAGATCAAAAACGCTTAATGGTACTTTCAAATGAGCACATACCTTGACATGATCTTGAAGGTGTTCAAGATGGATCAGTCAAAGAAGGAGTTCTTGCCTGAGTAGTAAGGTATGAATTTAAGAGTTAAAGCTCGACCACGGCAGAAGAGAGAGAAAGGACGAAGGTCGTCCCCTATGCTTCAGACGTAGGCTCTATAGTATGCTATGCTGTGTACCGCACCGGAAGTGTGCCTTGCCATGAGTCAGTCAAGGGGTACAAGAATGATCCAGGAACGGATCATTGGACAGCGGTCAAAATTGTCCTTGGAGTAAATAAGGACATGTTTCTCGATTATGGAGGTGATAAAGAGTTCGGCGTAAAGGGTTACGTCGATGCAAGCTTTAACACCTATCCGAGTGACTCTGAGTAGCAAACCGGATACGTATAGTGGGGCAACCATTTGGAATAGCTCCAAGTGGAGCGCGGAAGCAGCATTTACAATATGACATAGAGAATTGCGAAGTACATACGGATCTGAATGTTGCAGATCCATTGACTAAAACCTCTCTCACAAGCAAAACATGATCAAACCCCAGAACACATTGAGTCTTAAATCACATGATGATGTGAACTAGTTTAATGACACTAGTAAACTCTTTGGATGTTGGTCACATGGTGATGTGACCTGTCAGTGTTAATCACATGGTGATGTGAACTAGATTATTGACTCTAGTGCAAGTGGGAGACTGTTGGAAATATGCCCTAGAGGCAATAATAAAAGTGTTATTATTATATTTCTTTGTTCATGATAATATTCTTTTATTCATGCTATAACTGTATTATCCGGAAATCGTAATATACGTGTGAATACATAGACCACAATATGTCCCTAGTGAGACTCTAGTTGACTAGCTCGTTGTGATCAACAGATAGTCATGGTTTCCTGGCTATGGACATTGGATGTCGTTGATAACGGGATCACATCATTAGGAGAATGATGTGATGGACAAGACCCAATCCTAAGCCTAGCACAAAGATCGTGTAGTTCGTATGCTAAAGCTTTTCTAATGTCAAGTATCTTTTCCTTAGACCATGAGATTGTGCAACTCCCGGATACCGTAGGAATGCTTTGGGTGTACCAAACGTCACAACTTAACTGGGTGGCTATAAAGGTGCACTACAGGTATCTCCGAAAGTGTCTGTTGGGTTGGCACGAATCGAGACTGGGATTTGTCACTCCATGTAAACGGAGAGGTATCTCTGGGCCCACTCGGTAGGACATCATCATAATGTGCATAATGTGACCAAGGGGTTTATCACGGGATGATGTGTTACGGAACGAGTAAAGAGACTTGCCGGTAACGAGATTGAACAAGGTATCGGCATACCGACGATCGAATCTCGGGCAAGTACAATACCGCTAGACAAAGGGAATTGTATACGGGATTGATTGAGTCCTTGACATCGTGGTTCATCCGATGAGATCATCGTGGAACATGTGGGAGCCAACATGGGTATCCAGATCCCGCTGTTGGTTATTGGCCGGAGAGTTGTCTCGGTCATGTCTGCATGGTTCCCGAACCCGTAGGGTCTACACACTTAAGGTTCGATGACGCTAGGGTTATAAAGGAAGTTTGTATGTGGTTACCGAATATTGTTCGGAGTCCCGGATGAGATCCCGGACGTCACGAGGAGTTCCGGAATGGTCCGGAGGTAAAGATTTATATATGGGAAGTCTTATTTTGGTCGCCGGAAAAGTTTCGCACTTTATCGGTATTGTACCGGGAGTGCCGAAAGGGGTCCGGGGGTCCACCAGGGGGGTCCACCTGCCCCGGGGGGCCACATGGGCTGTAGGGGGTGCACCTTGGCCTATATGGGCCAAGGGCACCAGCCCCAAGAGGCCCATGCGCCAAGATATAAGAAAAGGAGGAGAGTCCTCAAAGGGGAAGGCACCTCCGAGGTGCCTTGGGGAGGATGGACTCCTCCCCCCCTTGGCCGCACCCCTTCCTTGGAGGAAGGGGCAAGGCTGCACCTCCCCCGTCTCCCTTGCCCCTATATAAAGGGAGGGGAGGGAAGGGCAGCCGCACCTGAAGCCCTGGCGCCTCCCTCCCTCCCGTGACACCTCCTCCTCTCCCGCAGGTGCTTGGCGAAGCCCTGCAGGATTGCCTCGCTCCTCCACCACTACCATGCCATTGTGCTGCTGCTGGATGGAGTCTTCCTCAACCTCTCCCTCTCTCCTTGCTGGATCAAGGCATGGGAGACGTCACCGGGTTGTACGTGTGTTGAACGCGGAGGTGTCGTCCGTTCGGCACTAGGATCTTCGGTGATTTGGATCACGACGAGTACGACTCCTTCAACCCCGTTCTCTTGAATGCTTCCGCTTAGCGATCTACAAGGGTATGTAGATGCACTCTCCTTCCCCTCGTTGCTGGTTTCTTCATAGATAGATCTTGGTGACACGTAGGAAAATTTTGAATTTCTGCTACGTTCCCCAACAGCTATGACCGAGGAGTACGCTGCTCTCATTCAGAACCGCACTTGGTCTCTGGTTCCTCGCCCGGTTGGTGCTAACATTGTTTCAGGCAAATGGATCTTCAAGAACAAGTTTGGCGCTGATGGTGGTCTTGCCCGATACAAGGCCAGGTGGGTGGTCTGCGGATTCTCTCAGCAGCCTGGTATTGACTACGACGAGACTTTTAGTCCTGTTGTCAAACCGGCTACAATCTGCGTTGTACTCAGCATTGCCGTCTCCCATGGGTGGCCGGTTCACCAGCTGGATGTCAAGAACGCCTTCCTCCATGGCGATCTTGATGAGGTGGTTCACTGTGAGCAGCCGCCCGGCTTCATCGACCCCACGCGGCCTCAGCATGTCTGCCTGCTCCACAAGTCCCTCTATGGGCTTAAGCAGGCGCCTCGCGCGTGGTACCAACGGTTCACTCATCATGCTCATCGTCTTGGGTTCGTGGCTTCCCAGAGCGACGTGTCTCTGTTCGTGTTTCGGCACGGTACCGAGATGGCCTACCTGCTTCTCTACGTCGATGACATCATCCTCACCGCCTCCAGCGTCGGGCTTCTCCAACACATCACCGACCAGCTCCACCGCGAGTTCTCCATGACCGATCTCGGGGATTTGTCTTACTTCCTCGGGATCTCGGTCTCTCGCCCTACTTCGGGGATGCTTCTCTCGCAGCGCCAGTACGCCATCGACCTTCTTCAGCGCACCAGTATGATGGACTGCAACCCGTGTGTGACGCCCATCGACACATGTTGCAAGCTTGCTGATGAGGGTCCCCTCGTCACTGATGCTACTGAGTACCGGAGTTTTGCCGACGCGCTTCAGTACCTGACGCTCACCCATCCCGACATTGCTCATGTCGTGCAGCAAGCGTGCCTCTACATGCACGCCCCTCGGGAGCCACATCTCAACCTCGTCAAGCGGATACTTCGATATGTTCGTGGCACTCTTGACCTCGGTCTTCAGCTTCACTCCACGCCGGCCTCCTCGCTCACCGCCTACTCCGACGCCGATTGGGCCGGCTGCCCCGACACCCGACGCTCCACCTCTGGCTACTGTGTCTATCTCGGCGACAACCTGGTGTCCTGGTCATCCAAACGCCAGGACACAGTGTCTCGCTCCAGTGCCGAGGCAGAGTACAGAGTCGTGGCTCATGCCGTGGCGGAGTGCTGCTGGCTTCGTCAGCTTCTTCTCGAGCTTCATCGTCCTCTCCCGTCTGCGACTGTTGTCTTCTGCGATAACGTCAGTGATGTCTATATGGCCTGCAACCCGGTCCAACATCGCCGCACGAAGCACATCGAGATCGACATTCACTTTGTTCGTGAGAAGGTGTCTCTCGGTCAGATTCGGGTTCTTCACGTGCCGTCTTCACAACAGTTTGCCGATATCATGACGAAGGGGTTGCCATCTCACCTCTTCGAGGATTTTCGGTACAGTTTATGCGTTCGACCGACGCACAAACTGCGGGGGGATGTTAAAGTATGATTTTGTATAGCTATTCACGTGTATTCCGTTTGTATACGGTTGTACATATACACGTATAGGATTCTTTCTTGGTCTCCAAGACTTGTAATCATGCTATAAATATATGAGCCGATTGCCCCTTGAGAGGCGTATTCCCTCAAACTGATTCTCGCTTGTATCAACGCGACCCTCCAGGGCCTCCACCTCCTCCAGGGTTGCACTAGTACAATCAATTTCGATCTGGAGTTGCGCAAGGCTTGAAAGATGCTGGATGCCCATGCCAGCACCATCACTAGACCTCAACGTAACAAACAGTGCGTGCCAGAAAAGATGGTGCCGTCGGAGTGCTGGCATAGCACCTGCTGCAAATTCTATCCCCACTTCTCCGCATGATATGTGGCAGTGGAACACCTCTAGGAGCTTGAATCCGTTATTGCTAATAATCAGGGGGCTCATATATATGAATCCTACCCTTAGCAGAAGATAGGCCAGAGAAGGCATACTCATGAGAATGTGGAGACCTTCCTCATCAAATAGTTTGACTTCTATCTCCAATTTCAAGATGTTGGTTAGGGAGGCCATTCCCTTGGGAACCCTTTCCATCGAATACACTAGTTTATGATGTTGGAGGTGCGGAAAGGTGCAGCATGGAGCCCTGAATAAAATGTTTCCCATATCTCCGTTAGTATGAAGATACTGAATACTATATTTACCCAACTTATTTAGAGATGAGCCCGGTCTTTCTCTATAGCATCCCAAATCCCCATACCACCGCATCCCTAACCAACTCATCGAGATCTTTCTCAATTTTGTTAGATGACCAAGCTCTTCCAAAAATTTCTTAGGGTTGTCAACTTCAGGATATCCGACACTTCCTCCAGTGCTCGCATGCTCCCAAACATATCAGCAGAAAACACAAAGTCACGGTTGTCAATGAATAGGCGCACCAGTTTCTGTAGCCGGGCTATTGTTGATGGCAGTTTAAAAGTTGAACTATCATTGCCCCGCAAATCCAAAGTCTCTAAGTTCTGTAGCTTTCCAATATTTGCAGGAAGCTCTGTGATTCCTATTCTTAGTCCGTGTATCCTCAAATACCTAAGTTGGTAGAAACTTCCTAGTCTTATTATATGCTTGTTTTCCCACAACAAATAATCCCTGGATATATCTAACACACGCAAGGACAGGAAGTCCACAAGTGGGGGTATCTCCTTTGTTTCTCCAAACACATTCAATGAGCGAACATGTAACTTGCTTCTTGTGATGGCTTGGATTGTCCCTTTCTGTTCAAGCCCACTAGACTGCAGGGAGAGTCGACAGATCTTGGTTGGCAACGAATTGCAGACACCGTTTAAAACAGTGGCAAAATTCTCTTCAGCTGAGCGAGAAATTATAAGGTCAAGCACCATATCATGAACCTGACAAAATGTTTCTTCAAAACTGTCAACATCAACTATCTGGATCATGCTTCTATTGACAAGTTCATTAAAACAACTCTCTGCTTCTTGATACAAATTCCCCTGCTTTGTAGCAATAAACCCTTCGGCTATCCGTTTCCATTTCAGTTCTTGACATGAGATTTCCACATCCTCTGGATATATACATAAGTACAACAAACAGGTCTTCAACTAGTGTGGGAGATCCCAATAACTAACTAACAATATATGTGCCATACCCTTTCCGCCATAATCACTCTCATATGAAAGACCAGCACCAATGCAATCTTGGAGTCTCTCCCATTCAGCTGCGCTTGGAGGTTTATTGGCCAGCAAACTCGCAAGAGTAATTATAGCCAATGGCATACCACCACATATTTTTAAGACGCCTGCCGAGTATGAGGCCGCCGCAGCCACCTGCCACCAATCTATCTTCAGAGTTGTACTGCTGCATCTACCTTGCCCGGTCTAGGTACCGTCGACGCCACCACGACTGCAGACAGCGTCACCCTCCTGCACGAGTCCATCATCCCACATCAGAATCCTAATCTTCAGAGCGCCATGCCATCGAGATCTGTCACCGTCAATGTGCATGATGAAGCACCGCTTCACCAAAGACGTCGTCCACTGGTCCCTCGAGCCCGCGTACACCTCCAAGAAAGATGCCCACAAGGGGAAAACGACACAAACGTCTCGCGTCTTCTGGTCTATTGATCTAGGGTTTCCTCCGGAGGTAGCGGATCATAGTCTAGAACTTCTCCAAGGCGATGCCTTCAAGAAGGGAACGACACCGTAGAGCGCCGCCACTGCCGGCTTTGGCATCTAGCCAAGAGCAGGTTTTCACCCAGATATGTTCGAAGAACTCCATCCGCTTCTTGTGCATGGACCGCCGCCTTCTCTGTCAAAGACTAGACCAAGGGTCCAGCCGTCGCCGTCAGATCCAAGTAGCCAACACCGGGAGATGACGACAGTCTCCCTGTACCGGATCTAGCATGAACCGAAGCAGGTCGAGTTGGAGACGATGATGCCCCTGGATCTCCGCAGACCAGCGAGCCACCTGCCCCACTGCATCCAGATCGCCGGCCACGCCGGGCCGCCGCCACCCCCGCACCATCCGGGTGCTTGCGATCAGGTACTGACTAAATCAATCGGCCTGAGCCTGATACTTAAACACCCATGCTTATGTACAGCTAGGCAACAATATAGCTTTAGTTGGCTCGCCACTCCCCGGGCAATTCACATTCACCATTATCAGGACCACTGGAACCGTCCGCGGGCCTTCCCAGCTAGAGTACCAA
The DNA here is from genome assembly GCF_002162155.2 of Triticum dicoccoides. NCBI lineage: Eukaryota > Viridiplantae > Streptophyta > Magnoliopsida > Poales > Poaceae > Triticum > Triticum dicoccoides. The sequence continues at coordinate 757,724,061 of NC_041393.1, read as the reverse complement.
ACTACCAATCGAATATCATTGCAACATCCATATATACATCAAACAGTTCAGCTAGTATAAACAAACTGAAGCAGTTGACCATGGTGCTCCTGAAATTCAGAGATTTGAATCTAGCCATTTCCAGGCAACTACAGCTTCATCTTTAAAAGGGGATTTGTTGCCTTTGTTCAATGATCTGTTTGCTGGACAGCTTCATCTTTTTCAACTAAATTTTGGAACGATCACCCTTCTTCCTAAGAAAACAGAGGTTGTGAGAATTGAGCAATTCAGGCCTATCTGTCTTCTTAATGTTAGTTTGAAAATTTTCACCAAGGTCGGGACCAATAGGCTCACACAGATCGCGCATGTTGTTGTACAGCCTACCAAAACTGCTTTCATGCCGGACAGGAACATCCTTGAGGGGGTTGTGGTCCTTCATGAAACGCTCCATGAAATCCACACGAAAAAGCTGGATGGGGTTGTGTTCAAAGTGGATTTCGAAAAAGCGTATGACAAAGTCAAATGGCCATTCCTTCAACAGGCCTTACGCATGAAGGGTTTTGATGAGGCTTGGCGACGCCAGGTAGAATCCTTTACGCAAAAAGGTAGTGTTGGAATTAAAGTAAATGATGATATAGAGCATTATTTCCAGACACACAAAGGACTGAGGCAAGGAGATTCAATGTCCCCTATTTTGTTCAACATTGTGGTTGACATGTTGGCAATTCTCATAGGCAGGGCAAAGGAGGCCGGTCAGGTAGGTGGCTTGGTGCCTAACCTAGTTGATGGGGATGTGTCCATTTTGCAGTACGCTGATGATACAATCATCTTTATGGAGCATGACTTGGCAAAAGCGAGAAACATGAAGCTGGTGTTGTGTTTATTTGAACAATTGTCCGGTTTAAAGATTAACTTTCATAAAAGCGAGTTGTTCTACTTTGGTAGAGCCAAGGAGGAACAAGAGGCTTATAGGCAATTGTTTGGATGTGAATTAGGGGCTTTACCTTTTACTTACCTAGGTATACCCATTCATCATCGTAAGCTCACGAACAGAGAGTGGAAATGCATCGAAGATTGGTTCAAAACTTAGTTACTGGAAGGGCAAACTTATGTCTTATGGAGGCCGGTTAATTCTTATTAATTCGGTGCTCATAAGTATGCCGATGTTCCTACTATCTTTCTTTGAGGTTACAGTTGGGGTTAGGAAAAGGCTGGACTTCTATCGATCAAGATTTTTTTGGCAGAGTGATGATCTTAAGAGAAAGTGTAGACTCGCCAAGTGGGATGTTATTTGTCGTCCTAAGGATCAAGGGGGGTTGGGTATCGAGAATCTTGAGGTCAAGAACAGATGCCTACTTAGTAAGTGGCTATATAAGCTATCAGTTGAGACTGATGCGACTTGGGCACAGATTCTCCGTAGCAAGTATCTGCAATCCAAAACTTTGTCACAGGTGACAGTGAGACCAACTGATTCGCCGTTTTGGAAGGGGCTTATGAGAGTTAAGGCAGCCTTCTTTCATAGAACAAAGTTTATTGTCGGATATGGCAACGATACTCGCTTCTCGGAGGACACTTGGCTTGGTGATACACCATTGGCATTACAGTACCCAACTCTGTATCGTATTGTCCATCGCCGTGATGCACTAGTGGCAACGATTATGCAGTCCATTCCCCTCAATACCCAGTTTAGGAGGGTGCTTGTTGGTGATAGATGGGAAGCTTGGCTTCATCTGGTGCGTAGACTGATGGAAGTCCAGCTACATCATCAGCCCGATCAGTTGTGTTGGAACCTTACTAGGTCTGGACAATTTACCGTTAAGTCGATGTACATCGATGTTATTAACTCGAGTGTCATTCCTAGCTCCAAATATGTTTGGAGCGTCAAAGTTCCTTTGAAAATTAAAGTGTTTATGTGGTTTGTTCACAAACAGGTCATTCTAACAAGGGACAACTTGGTTAAGCACAATTGGACATGATCTACTAGGTGTAGTTTCTGTGATCGGGATGAGACCATTAAACATCTCTTCTTTGAGTGCCCGTTGGCGAGAATTTTGTGGCCCTCCGTGCAAATTGCCTTTAACATTACTCCTCCGAGTTCGGTCGGGTCGTTATTTGGAACGTGGCTGGATGGGATAGAGTCCAGTACAGCTAGACACATTTGTGTAGGAGTTTGTGCGTTATTATGGGCAATTTGGAACTGCAGAAATAATTTGGCTTTTAACAGAATAACTACTATTCATTTTTTGCAGGTTGTATTCGGTGCTACGGCGCTGATCCGTATGTGGTCCTTACTCACTCCGACAGAGGCCATGGAGCGTTTGGTTACTAGATCTGTCCGGTGGGAGATGGTAGCGTGGGATATCTTTAACCGGTTTGGATGGCGGTCATGTAATAGGATAGGCAATTAGTTTTCCTATTTTTTTTTATGCCAGCCGGTTGTGGCTTTATGGCCTTTCTCTGTTTTAGCGTCGAGGTCTATGTGAGCTCGACTTTTTTTGTTTTAAGACTCTAAGACATTGTTGAACATATTTTATTTATCTAAGTGGCCGTATGCATCGTTTTGATGTAGAGGCTGGGGAGTCCCCCCTTTTCGAAAAAAAAGGCAACTACAGCTGGTTCAGTTAAGTTGATTGCTGAAACATAAAAACCGTGCCCTTTCCAAATAACTTAAAAGATTCAAATAAATAGTTCAAATCGTCCAGATACAGGCAAGGGAAACTTGAAAAGGGGAAATAGTAACAAGTCCGAGAGCGGAAGAAGAAAGTAGATTATGGGTTTGACGCACATCAGGAAAACCCACTGTCTGTCTGTACTCGTGCTCGAATACAGACCATGGGACGGAAAACCTGATGCACCAAACTACCCTATTACAAACAATGTAACAGAAGGTTCTGGCTACAACAACACATGGCAATCATAAATATGGCGGCTGATTGCATCACTTGCTCTTCTCGCTGCTGGGAGGAAAAGGGGGGCAGATCAGTAAATCACAGGATGCAGTGCAAAGGAATCAAAGTCACCAGCGGGCCAACATGTATACCTCTTACAACCCGTCACCTGCCATCCTCGTCCTCTGCCCTCTCCTTGATAGTTATATTCATCTCTTCATTTATTCTACTGAGACGGAGCTGAAGATTGTGATGGTTGGGATGCAAAGCGATTGCTTTTTCAACGAAACCTTCCAGACTCTCCACTTCGTGCAGGGTTGCACGATGACAATTAGTTTTGACATTGATCTCAGCAAGGCTTGAAAGATGCTCGAGGCCCATGTCAGCGCCGTCACTATTCCTGAACGGAAAAGGATAGGCATGCAAGCGAAGATAGAGCCAACGGAGTGTTGGCATAGCACCTGCTGCAAATTTTATACCCGTTGTTTTCTCTTCCCCAATGTTGTCGAAGTGGAACACCTCTAGCAGCTTGAATCCGTTATTACTTACAGTCAGCATGCCAACCGACTGATCCCATACCACTAGCTTGAGATTGGCGAGAGAAGGCATACCCATAAGAATATGGAGACCTTCATCATCAAATAGTGTGACTTCTATGTCTAATTTGAGGATGCTGGTTAGGCAGGCCATTCCCTTGGGAACCCTCATCATGGGGAGCACTAGTATAAGATCTTGGAGGTGCGGAAAGGTGCAGCATGGATCCATGAACAGATATTCTCCTATTTCTGCACCAGTACAAAGATATTAAAGGCTGTCATTGCCCAACCCCTTCAGAGATGACGCCAGTCTTTCTCTATAGCATCCAGTCCATAATCCAGTCACCGAGATCTTTCTCAATTTTGTTAGATGCACAAGCTCTTCCAAAAACTTCTCAGGGTTGTCAACTTTACAAATATTTGACACTTCCTCCAGGGCTCGCATGCTCCCAAACATATCTGCAGACAACACACATCTCCAGCAAACAAATAGGCGCACCAAATTCTGTAGTCGGGCTGTAGTTGATGGCAGTTCTCTAATTCGAGAGTCCCGCAAATCGAGAGTCTCTAAATTCTGTAGCTTTCCGATATCTTCAGGAAGCTTTGTGATTCCTCCAGATTTAATTCTCAAACACCTCAGTTGATAGAAACTTCCAATATTTCTTATATGCTTGTTTTCCCACAACCAATAGTCCCCACATATATCAAGCACACGTAAAGACTGAAAGTCCTCAAGTGGGGGCATCTGCTTTGTTTCTTCAAACACATTTAGTGAGCGAACATGTAGCTTGCTTCGTGTGATGGCTTGGAGTGCCCCTTTCTGTTCAAGCCCACTAGATTGTATGGAGAGCCGATGGATCTTGCTTGCCAAAGAATTGGAGACACCGTTTAAAACAGTGGCAAAATTCTCTTCATCTAACAGAGATATAATAAGGTCAAGCACCATATCATGAACCTGACAATATTTCTTTTCAAACTGTCAACATCATCAACTATCTGGATCATGCTTCTATTGACAAGTTCATTGAAACAACTATCCGCTTCTTGATAAAAATTTCCACGTTTTGTTGCAATGAACCCTTCAGCTATCCATTTCAATTTCAATTCTTCACACAAGATTTCCGCGTCCTCTGGATATATACAAAAGTATAACAAACAAGTCTTCAAGTGGTGTGGAAGATCCCAGTAACTAAGTAACAATATATGTCGCATATCATTTCCATCACCATCACTCTCATATGAAAGACCAGCACCAATGGAATCTTGGAGTCTCTCCCATTCATCTGGAGTTTGAGGTTTATGGGATAGCAAACTCACAATGGTAATTATAGCCAATGGCACACCACCACTTTTTTTTAAGATCCTGCCTGAAACATCTTCTAGTTGAGTAGGGCAGGAGTTCTCCGAGTTGAAAATTCTCTTAAAGAACAGTCTTCGGGAATCAACATCATTCAGAGGTGGCATTTGATAGAGCTGATCACCGGAGTTAGAACAACATGACTTCGCCACTTTGTGTCTTTCTTCCACTACTTTGCGGTTGTATCTGCAAAAAATTACTATCATCAAGTATGAATGAAGAAACTATACCTCTCAAGGTACTTTGGATCCGACGAATTAGTTGGTCTTTCTTCCATCTCTCTGACTGGGCATCTCCATCTATTTGAGACAGGACATCTTTCAAGAGCGTCTCTAGATCAGGGGTGCGCGACACCGACACAGAAGCTCGGCACTCGAAGTGCTCTCCCATCTTGCGATAGGTTTCCATGGCAAGTGTGGTTTTCCCCAATCCCCCACCTCCAACAATAACCACCACCTTCAGCTCCACACTCTCCTCTTTCAGCAAAGAAACAACCTCATCTCTGCGGCCGTCAATGGCCACCAATCCCTTGGCCACCCCGTGAAAAGCAGCGAGCCTGGGATCTATCGCCACATTCTTTGCCGGGGTGTAGTTGTCGAGGTTCAGCCTCTGCCGCCGCTCACCCTCCTCGGCGACGCGGGCCTTGAGCACCTTGATCTGGGTGCCGATGCCATGGCGCACGAACAGGGCCTTGAGCCAGCGCGCGGCCTTCTTGGGGAAGCTGCGGTTGGCGTCGCCGTCGCCGATGCATTGCATGAAGCGGTCGAGGCACTCCTCCATGTCGTAGCTGAGGTCGCGCATGCTGCCCTTCCAGTCCTTGGCCAGGGCGTCGAGCCCCTCCATCTCCATGTCGCCAGCACGTTGACCAGGATCTGCATCCGGCGGAGCTCGCGCTCGAGGAAGGCGATGTCCTTGCGCACCCGCTTGAGCATCTTGTACTCATCGCCCAGCAAGGTGCCGAGCTTGCCGATGACGGAGCCCAGCGCCCCCGTCCCGACGCCCACGCCCACCATCTCCGCCTTTCCCCCCTTCAGAAGAAGAAGAAGCAGCAGTCGCTACACGGGCGCCATGGCTCCTGGTGTTTGATGGATGGATGAGTAATGGTGGTGAGCAGAGCTTGACTGTTTGAGGCTTTGAGCAGAGTGAGGCGCCGACGGTCAACAATGGAGGAGCGTGGTGCGAGTGCTTGGAGCTGCTACCGAGTGGAGTGGAGTGGGACTTGAGGGTCTGTTTGGTTCCAAATAAGTTACCAACTTATAAGTCGAAAAGTGAAAAAAATGACTTATTTTGCCAAACAGACCCGACTTATAAGTCACCCCAACTTATAAGTCATAAGTTGCTCTACCCCAACTTAAAACTTATAAGTCACCCTCTTTTACGTGGGTTTCATCACCTGCATGATGTTGATTGGTGTGGAAAGGTGTGTCAGCTGACTTATAAGTCAGGTGACAACCAAACAAGCATGACTTATAAGTCGCTGGGTTTAAGTCAGGTTGCAGTGCATGCGCGTGGCAATGGGACACGTCCTGTCTAGCAAATAGCAATGCATCCGTAATTGCTAAGAAGCCTATCGGAGGAGGCTGCCAAGTAGGTCCAATCGGATCAATCAGGTACCCGAATGACTAAAGATTGCGATGAACAGCTTATAAATCGTCATCTCCTGAGAATCCTATGTGGGCGTCGGTAGCCTTTTAATCTACTCTATATCAAATTTGTGATTTTGTTCCCGCATTATTTTTTATTTTATAACTTGTTTACAAAAGATAGCACGTAAAACTTTGTGTACAAGTCGCCCAGCAAGGTGCCGAGCTTCCTGACGACGCCCCCCAACGCTCCCGTCCCGGCGCCCACGCCGGCCATCTACCCCTCTCGTTTCTTAGGAAGAAGAAACCGCTACACGAGCGCCATGGTGAGGAGCTCGACTGTTGGAGCAGCGGATCTGCTGTGCAAACGACAGATATGTGCACGACCAGTGCACGATAAGCATCTAAGGGTCTGCTGCCGGCTGTTGCCATGCAATGGATGGAACTGATGCATTGTCGTGCACATATCGTCTACCCAATATCGTATGCATAGCAGTGCTCTTGGAGCAGATCGAGGCGCCGGGAGGAAATAATGGAGGAGGCCCGCGAGGTGTTTGCGATGAGGTTGCAGTGTATGCGCGTGAACGGGCATGGCGATGGGAAGCTTCGCGGAAGCTCATCCGACGACGCTGCCATGTAGGTCCTGGTGACTGAAGGCAAGCAAACCAAAGTGCAATGATCATCTTCCCATGTGTGCGCCGGTAGCCTTTTAATCTAGTATAGCAAATTTGTGTTTTATTTTACTTTTTACAGTGAAAAAACGAAATCACTAATTAAGAAGTACACCTTGTGGAGATCACTCTAACTTTCCCAGGTTGCGACAAGTGGTGCGCTGCATGTGCGCCACTTGTCGCAACCTGGAAGTTTTCTCTTTTTTCGTAGATCTGTTTGTTCAAAATGTTTTATTTCTTAAACCGTGCGTCCAAATCTCGAACCGCTTTCGCCGTTGGATTCCACGCTTCGAGATCTTCAAAACTAGATCCCATATTGATAGGTTTTGACAAACATTTTTTCATGAAAAACCCGGACAAAAAAACCGAACGGGAGTACGGGTTTTTTCCCTTTCCGAAAGAGGCACGCCCGTGCTTCTGACGAAATCACAACCGTGCGTCTTGCGGAAGCAAAACCATGCCTCTCGCGAAAGAAAAAAACCAGAAAACGCGTTTTTTTCCGTTTTCGAGGAGGCACGAACGTGACTCTCGCGAAAGCACAACCGTGCCTCTCACGAAAGCAAAACCGTGCCTCTCGCGAAAAAAAATAGAAAACATGTTTTTTTTGTTTCCAAAAGGCACGGCCGTGACTCTCGCGAAAGCACAACCGTGCCTCTCGCGGAAGCAAAACCGTGCCTCTCGTGAAACAAAAAAAAACAGAAAACGCGAATTTTTCGTTTCCAAGAGGCACGGCCGTGCCTCTCGCGAAAACAAAACCATGACTCGCGAAAAAAATGCGTTTTTTTGCGTAAAATAATTTTTTTTGAAATTTTTTTTTTGGTCGAAAAGCTAGGGAAGACCGGTGGAAAACCAAAACGTGAAAAAAAACAAAAAAACCCCTTTAAAAAGCCAAAAACGCGTGCGAAAAAATAAAAAAACAAAATCCGGATGGAGCGTCCAGAGCGCGACACGTGGCGAATGGCTGAAAGCGCGCCAAGTGGCGCTGATCGTTGCGAGGCTCCCGAAGGAGCGCTCGTTAATTAGTTGCTCCCCTGAAAAAATAGTGCTCTTAGTACGTATTTGGGCCCTACGGAATATAGATTTGGTCAAGAAATTAAGCCCATGAAACACTAGAAATAAGGTGTTTATCAAAAAAGAAAATGCGGGGAAGGTGTTTATCAGTTACCCGTTGTATATTATGTAATGCACTAGCAAATCAAAGAATCAATTCAGATCCATTTTTACTCAGCAATGTAGTCAATGTATCGACTCTCTGTGGCTTCAGGACAACAACTCTCCCCTTCAAGCCTCCACCCCAATGGTGTATCTAGTATCGTCGAAGGACGTGTGGGGTTGTATTTCCGTCGGATCACGCCGGATTCGGTCGGTGTTTATCTTTGGTGAATCTGCTTGGTTCCAGTCTTCCTTTGTCTGCGTCCGCGTGTCTACATATTGGATTCTTCTGTTCTACAATTCTCTTCATCGGTGAGGATTGTTGTTTTAGTGTGTTGATCCTTTGCGCCTTAGCATGACGACTTTTCGTCTATCTACTACATCAATATTTGCCCGACTCTGATGAGGAACGAGTGATGACGGTGGCACGCTTTCGGCTCGCTCAGTGCTTGTACTCGTCACTGTCGGGGCACCGCGGCCAAGGCCCGACCCCCACCACATCCGCGACCACCACGCCTGACGCCCTGACTGCCACCACCACGCCCACCGACGGCCAGCCGCTTCTTGAGCTTCTCCTCCTTTGCGGCCTTCGCTTTAACGCGACAAGTTTGCCATGCAACCGAGTTGATCTTCCAGGCAAGCGTGATGCTCGGATCCTCCGGCACCTCCGCCACCTCCATCTCCGACAGGTTCTCTGGTTCCATGCGCCGAGGGCAGAAGGAAGGAGAGGGTGGGTGAAAAGGACAGGAATTGGGTGGAGAGTGGGGGAGGATTGAAGAAGAGAGTGGGGGTTTTGGCGCGGAAATAGTGCGGGTAGCTACAAAAGCACGAGCTCTGCCTTCCTTTTTGGTGGGCCGGGAGGAGGGGCTTCAGAGTCTGACATTTCTCTTGTCCGGACTCCCGCGAAGCCCCCCTTGTTTAGTTCTGGTTTGAAGGAAAATCATGGTCCAGACTGCACGGCGGACGGATGGGGGTTGACATTGGATGGCTTTCAAGATCCGAACAGCTGAGTTCGGATGTATGCAGGCGGTTTGAGAGTCGCCCTTATGTATTCATCATGTAAAGACGGATATCAATTTTGCCGTTTAACCAAGAGCCTAAGTGCATATCACGTGCCTTCTACTAGTAAGTAGTATTAGTATATTTTGGGTAAAGATTCACTAATATTTCCATGTAGTTTTTATAAACTGTTCACACAGCTTTCTATTACTAGTTTTAAAAATGTTCATGCCTTTAGAAGAACGTTAATGAAAGTTAAATTTTTTTATGCATTTTAATAAATGTTTATGACATTTTATAAAAATGTTCATGTGTTTTTATAAATGTGTTCATACATAAAAGTATCTTCATGACATTTAAGAAATATTCATAACATTTTAAAATAGCTCACGAAATTTCAAAATTTCGTGCATTCTTTATCGAAAAAACATGATTTAAAAAGGACCCTCCGTTCTTTCATATAATGTGTATTTGTTTTTTTAAAAGTCAAATGAATGCATGTTTGATCAGGTTTTTACAAAAATATATCAATATCCACAATACCAAATTTATATCATTTGATCCATCATGAAAAGTAGTTTCATATTTTATCTATTAGGTATCGCATATGTTGTTATTTTATTCTATAATCTTGGTCAAACATTCAAACGAGTGACGTGCACGGAAATTAATACACCTTATATTCTAGAATGATGGATATTTAAAAAAACACAAGACATGGAGTTTTCATATTTTTAAAATGTTCATGTATTTTAAAAAGAAAATAGTCATCTATTTATCAATAAAAATATGTTTATGGTTTTTTACGCAATAGAAAAATTTAAATGGAAAAGAAGGGAAAAGAAACAAGAATAGAATAAAATAAATGAGAAACGAAGTAAAAATGGAAAACTTAAAAACAACATAAAACGAGGGGAAACGAAAAACAAAAAAAATACAAATAGAACAGCCGTGCGAAAACACATTTCCCACATTTCCCACGTACGGGAGCAGAAGTTCGGCAGCCGAAGGCTTCTTCCTTGTACCCCGCAAAAAAAAAGAAGGCTTCTTCCTTGTGCAGGAGGCCAGTGAGCGAGCGTCGCGGGCCGGCGAAGTGTCTGTGGAGGTGACGATCGTCTTCTTTCATGGTTAGTTCTTCCCCTCTCTCTTCTACTCTCTTCTCCTTTCCCTCCACCTCTCTCGATGATGGTGACCGAAGCTACGGCCGCACGGCCGGATACGGAGCCAGCCGCCCTCTCTATCTTTTGCTGCTGAAGATGACGACGTGTTGGGGCTACCGCACATGCGCAAACCCTGGCGCACCCTTCCTTCAAGACTGTCCGTCGGCTTGCCTTCGGATTCTTCTCCAGTCTCACCGTCTGTGTCGCTATCGTTGTGACTGCGGGGATGTTGAGTAACGTAATTGTATTAGAAAATATAGGTTAGACTAGGAAATATTCTGGCTTGCTTGGCACAGCAGTCCCGACGCAGCCAAGGACGAGGCCGGCGAGGTAGACCGCCGGGCCGCCGTACAGACGCGGCGGAGGCGGGTGACGTGGATCGATGGGCGGGCCGGCACACAAGCGATGGCTATGATTGGCCGTCGCATGACGCGAGGCCGCCGGGTCGGGGCGATGCAGGTATCCCGGTCGAAGCAGGGCGGTGACGGCCAGCGCAGTGCGACGGGCGGACCGACGCGCGGACGGCGGCTAACCCTGACGGGCCGCCTCGGTGCGCGTGGCCGCCGGGTCGGAGGAGAGGCCGGCTGGTCGCGGCGGGGTCGGAGTAGAGGCGCTCGGGGTCGACGACGTCGGTGGACGATGCAAACCGATCAAGAATAGATCGGAAAACCAAAAAGAAACCGCGCGATCAAGATGACCGGCGGGAGAGAGAAAACCCCAGAGCAAGGCTCAGGGAAAAGACTCTCTAGGGCAGCCAGTCAACACGACCGGCGGACGAACCCTATGTACGGGCGGCGCGGCCCCCGGTGGCGGTCATGGAGGCTGACCGCCCCGGGGGCGGCGCGCAGGTGCAGAAGCGGCGGCAGCTAGGGTTTAGGATCGACTTGCGATAGATACCATGTTAGAAGGGAGTGAAAGATTTGGTGGAATAGTTGTTGTATTACTTGAGCCAAATGGGCATATATATAGGAGTACATGGTCATCTTCCCGGCGCACCTCTACTTCGACACCACCGTGCCCATGCTAACTCGGCGCTCCCTTGTGCCCGCGGCTCCACGGCGACTTCCTCGACACCGGCCACCCTCACTCGACATCGACCACGGCATTCTTCGCACAGCTACCTCGACCACGGCTCCACCACCCACACTACTAGGGAAAAGGCTAGCAGCAGCGTGGGTTTTAGGTGTATCAGTAGCGCGGGGAGTGGCGCTACATCTAACACATAGAGCGCTACTGCTACACAAGTGTAGCAGAAGCGCGCTTAGTGTAAGCTCTCTATTGCTAGTAGCTCTAGCGCGCTCTGGCTGGACGCGCTACTGCTATCGCGGCGCTACTGCTAACTTTCGTACACTCGCTACTGCTAATTTTAGTAGTTTTTGTTTTTTTCGGCATATTTGTTTTGTATTTGAACATGCTTTATAGAAGAATCTTTAGCACATACAAATGTCATCATGATACACATACAAATGCCTGCGAGATCACAAATGTAATCATAGCATATACATAAAAATAGTCTCATCATAATCATCATCCAACACAAAGTGGTCTCTCGTCATTATCTCGAGAATAGCGATACAGGTCTCGATTACTTGCAAATACATCGTCATCCATCTAAACAATGATATACGCGAGAAGAGCTATCACTTTGAGTACATGAGTTCGTATCCCTCTCTCGCATTAGCGTGAACCTAAACTAACTACTGCTTGTCGCTCGGAAACCGGAAACCCGCTACACCTGGGCCTGACACTCGGGCCACTTGTCGTATATATACTCCTGGCGTAGCACTTATTCACCATCGATGATCTATGCACCTGCATCGTCACATGAGTTGATGATATGCAACATATTTATATATATAGTTGAGCAACAGAAAGAGACAGACTTGGCAAAAATAGAAACAACATATCATAAGCATAAATAACAAAGTTCATCGTACCTCAAAATGCCCTAACTAGAGTGATTTCGCTAGTCGAGGAGGAGGACGGTTTAATTACATCACAAATAAAGTTTCACCGTGCATAACTCAAAGTTTTGTCATACAGAAAGTATGGACTAAACTGACACATTGTCATATATCGACAATCACTCCAACATGTTGTTCCATCCATCCATGTCGGGGAGATAGTCCCCGAGCCTAATGAAAGGCTTCAGGTCGAGACGCTGAGCGGCTACCCGTGTTCGGACGTCTTCCCGCGACATTTGTCCTTCTTCGTAGAACATCCCTGTTTTTCCGACGACCTCCTTCATGATGATTTGGGCAAGTTCGCGCTGGATGTGATAGAACTCGGCTCGAAGTCGATGATCCTCGAAATCTCCTACGTTCTTTGCCCATTGCAGAATATGGGCATCGCCGGATGTAGGTGACATGCGAAGGTTCTGGTGATCCCGTCTGTACTCCAGCATGTGGTGTAGGACATAGAATCCATCATTAAGAGAATCGTTGGGTTGCTGGATGCAGCAGAAGTCGGTCTTATGGCCGAAGGCGAGCCTGCCGCCCCTTCTCTTCTTGTCCCTAACATGTCCACCCCTTGCTTGGTAGTAAAACATAGCACTATCGAGAACATCCTTGATGTGGGTGTAATCCTTTTTGTGAATGTTCTTTGACGAGTCCAAGTAAAGAGCGTGGGAGAATCAGGGGTATAGGATGATGAGGACGGCGCACCCGCCGCTGCGCAAAATAAGTAAACCTCAAATTACTTAGCCTCCACCGTGCAAATGAATGATTGAAATCGAAGGAAGGATAGCAGCGCAGATGACATGACTTACACGGGATGATAGGGCACGAGAATCGCCTCCTTGTCCTTATTGGCGAGCATGAAATTGACGATGTATTCCCTCGCGTATACACGGTGCTCTGTGCAGACTCTCAAGAAGCCCTCGTGCATGTAGTATGGGTCAGCGACACAGATATGAGATATCTGCTCAAACCCGATGATGTAGTTCATGTGCAAGGCATAAAGGCAGAGAAACGTAAAATCCAGCTTCTTCACGTGAAACATGTCGAATATGTAATCGAATTGGAGGAAGAACTTATCCGTGGGGAAGCTGTCGACGTACGACATTTGCCGCGGAATGTTAACCACGTAGAGTGGGTATCCTGGATCTGTCGAGGCGATGAGGCCTTTCTCTACCCGCAGCACATCGTCATGAAGTCTCCTTAGATCGCCGAATCTGGCCCCTGGCGCTCTTGCAGGTAGGATTGGTTGACCGGGGATATTCCATTTATCCGCATCGGGGATATCTATACAGTCCTGAAGCCGAGACTGCTGAGGCGGCTGGATCATAGAATCGGTTTTTTTGCCTTCCCTCGCTCTCTTCCTAGACTTCTTTACTACCGGCAATTCAGGCACCGACTCATGACGCTCAAACCCTGAGGAGGCGCCAGTATAGACATACTGTTCAGCGCCACCGTCGTCCTCATCCTCATCCATGATGACGTCATCAGCGACTAATGGAGCCTCCTCCTTACCCCGTCTGCTATCACCCAACCCGACACCCGACGCTAATTGGGTAGGTGGGGTGTTGATGTTCATACCTTGCTGAGGCTGCGTGCTCGTGGGTGTGCTCCCGACCGCCTCCAGACGAAGCAGACTCTTTGGCCACAACAGGACCCACCCATTGCAACAATCACCAAGCCACCGCGGTGTCTCCTCGTCATCCACCAGTAGTATTGGAGGAGGCAAATTCTCGTGGCCCAGTTCGACACTGGCCACGGAAACCTTGAAGACGTTCGGGGGGATCGGCCAGCTGTGGAACAATGGTTCCTTCGGCTCCATTATCGTCGCCTTCCCCACATCCACCTTCTGGTCGCCGATGGTGTACAATATGGTGCACGGGGTTTCGTCGGCCTGCAAAGAAAAGTCTGCGACGTGAGACATCCGAAAGGCAACGAAAACGGGAGATTATACATTTATATTGAAGGGGGCCGGTGTGACAGATACCGTGAGGGCGTCGAGCTCAGCCAAAGACGAAGCACCGCCGAGCACGTCCGGTGCGGGAGCCTGTGCGGGAGCCGGTGCGGGAGCAGGTGCTCCCAAGAAGTCAGCAAGGGGAAAGTCCTCTGCATTTGCTTCTGGATTTTGCCTTGTCCAAGTGAAAACACCCGTCACCAAGGAAGTAGACAAATCTGCAACCACCTGTTTTGCGGCAGCTACCACTGTTGCGACTGTCTGAGATGATTTCTTCTCAACCGCAATCTCAACCTTCTTGTTGATGTTTTCTTCAGTTAACCTCTGTCTTTCCTTTCTCTCCTCCGTGGTCTCACGGTAGTACTTCTTCCACGTGGCACCGTCTCCGACACCGTGCACGCGTCCATACGACGGTCGAGTATCCACCGGTTGTCGTTTCAATATGTTCAACGCCCGGTTGAATGGAGTGTCCCACTTGGGCCTCGCCAATGCCTCAGACGGCGAGTCGCTTTCGGCCGCAATCCGATGCTGCTCTCTCTGCAAAAGGCACAAGGATCGTTTACAAATATGACTAATGTGTGCAGTCGAGTTGATCAGAAACTAAAATTACCACCAGTCTCATGAACTCCGTAATGACCGGTGTTGTCTCGTAAACCTTCTTTACTAGGTCCCAACGGTGCCGGGCCCTCAGGACGTCATGCTCCTGCGGGACGGTGAAATCCGCCAAGGGGTCTGGGATGCCCAGACTCGCGGCTTCCGCGTCCTCCTTGTCCCATTTGGACCTCTTTCCGCCGTAACCACGGCTTCCGAGGTGGTGGCTCCCAATGTTCCTCTCTTGAAGCCCCTTCATGTACTTAGACTTTTTTTTGGCAGCTTCGGCCTCGCAAGCCTTCTTGAATATTTGAAACTGCTCTTCCATGATTGTCGGATTATCCTTTACAATCTCGGAGTAGGGTTCCTTCTTGTCAATGATCTTTGCTTTCACTCGAGTTTTCCAGGCGGCCAACGCGTCGCTAAACTTGGTCATGGCGTGTTTGTTTATCTTCTTCATTGTCGGGTCCTTGTCTGGATCTTCATAATCCTTCTCATTCCGGCTCGGGAACAAGAATATCTGGTGAAACTTCTTTAGGAGGGAGCTCCTCATATTTTCTATCTTTTGTAGTTTCTCATCGTTGATGGTGGCGATTGTCCGTAAGATGCAGCCTATTTGATTGTCGTAGCATCGACGCCCTTCCTCGGGCGCCTTTGGCTCAAAATTGCCGTCGTCCACCTCCGTGACCACCAGTCTAGTAGTCCTGAGTTTGTTAGGAAGCCGCTGCCTCTTTGCTTTCGGTTCTACGCTCCCCGAGGCAGCATCGGTCTCAGTCTCAGCGCTGGTCTCGATGCCGGTCTGAGTCTCAACGCCGGTCTCAGGCTCAGCACCGGTCTGCGTGTCGGTCTCAGTACCCGATGCCACCGGTGGGCCCAGCAACAACATCGGTTGATCGTCGGTAAGGCTAAAAAATTCGTCTGCCGCCCGGTAGACGTCGTCGTATTCACCAGAACCCTGTCCTTCATCGTTGCTAGCCATGTTTCCTATGATTAAATCTAGTCAATTAATTCTAGACCTAATAAAATGAATAATGACATAAAAAAGGCCTATTGTTTTGCAGGAACGTTGACTCCTTCCTGGTGCGGCAAATCCCGGGCACTTGATATGTCCTAGTTTGTAGCACAAGTCATGCCGAAATTCACGGAAAATTTCGGCATGACCTTTGCTAAAAAGTGGACAAATCGAGAACCTGAAATTTGCCGGAACGGAAATGAATCAACATTCCGGCAAAACATATATAGGCCACTCAGCTTCATTTAAACAACAAAGCCACTTGGGCACAATCGAACCACTTCAATGAAAAGATATAACATGACCACTTCAATGAAAAGATATAATCAACAATAAAAGTCTAGGAAGGGATCATCTTTAAAATAAAACTTGCCTAAATAACCTAGATAATTAACCTAATTAAACTAGTTAACCTGACTAGTTCTCTGTCAAAGCCCTAACTAAATTTTTGCCTAAATAACCTAGATAATTAACCTATGCATGAGAGAGAGAGAGAGGAGGGGCGAGGGCTTACAGAGGATGGCTCCGGTGGTTGCAAGGGAGGCAGAGGCGTCTCCGGTGATGGCGATGGAGGCAGTTGTGGCGAGGGAGGATCCGCTGGCGTCGACGGCGGCTCCGGTGGCATTGATGAGGCCGCGCGGCTCCGTGGCGCTGGGGGCGGCTCCGGTGGCGTCGACGGCGCACGGCTCTGGTGGCTGCGCGGGCGTCGACCTCGGCAGGAGAAGGCGGCGAAGTGGGGCGACGGCGAATCGGCCGGGGAGATGGCGGCGGGGTGGGTCGAGAGATTTGGGGGCAAGTGGTGGCCGGGGAGAAACGGTTTTTTGGTTTAAGTCAAAATTAGCGGCAGCGCGTTTCGCAAAACGCGCTATAGCTAATGTAGCTATAGCGCTTTTTAGAAAACGCGCTACTGCTATAACTATGTAATTTTCTCCCTTTTTTTATTTCCTTTTCTATTTCTATAGCGGGGGTCTAGGAAATGCGCTGCAACTATGTTAGCTATAGCGCCTCTTACGAAAACACGCTGCAACTATGCCTTTCTCTGTTTTTTCGCTTTTTCATTTATTTTGCTTTACATTTTATTTTTTTCTTTCTCATTTTTCTGTTTGTTTCATTTTCATTACTTTTCTATTTGTTTTTCATTTTATTTTATTTCCATTAGCAGTAGCACTCTTCTTAGGAAACACGCTGCTACTCATGCCCTAGCGGTAGCGCGCTTCCTCCAAGCCCGCTACTGCTATGCGTAGCCTATCGTTCCACCAATGGGAATATTAGTAGTAGCGTTTTTACGGCCACACGCGCTACTGCTACAATTGTATCTGCAGCGCGGGTTTTTTTCAACCGCTACTGCTATCTAGCACTAGTGCCTTTTTTTGACCCGCGTTGTTGCTAAATTTTTGTGTATAAGGTTTTCCCTAGTAGTGCCACGCTCTCGGCTACATCGACAAACGGCACAAAGGGCTACCGCCTTGCTTGAGCAACCTCGTCGGTTTCCACTATAGCCACGACTTTCGCGATGCATCGACCATTACGACTGTGGGCGGTGTCCGTCGTCTTGCCTTCAGATTCTTCTCCAGTCTCATCATCTGCGTCGCTACCGTTGTGACTGCGGGGGATGTTGAGTATAATGTTTATTTAGGAAACATAGGATAGTGTAGGATTTGTTCCTGCCTTGACTTGTACTCCAAGATGACCTTGTACTCCTATATATATGCCCATGAGGCTCGAGCAATACAACAACTATTCCACCAAATCTCTCTCTCCCTTCTAACATGTTGAGTAACGTGATTGTATTAGGAAACATAGGTTAGACTAGGAAATATTCTGGCTTGCCTTGTACTCCAAGTAGATCATGTACTCCTATATATATATGCCCACGAGGCTCAAGCAATACAATGAACAATTCCACCAAACCCCTCTCTCCCTTCTAACATGGTATCTATCGCAAGTCGATCCTAAACACTAGCCGCCACCGCTTTCGCACCTGCGCGCCGCCCCCGGGGCGGTCGGCCTCCATGCCCGCCAACGGGGGCCGCACTGCCCGTACCTAGGGTTCATCCGCCGGCCGTGTTGGCCGACTTCCCTAGAGAGTCTTTTCCCCGAGCCCTTACTCCGGGGTTTTCTCTCTCCCGCCGATCATCTTGATCGTCGGTTTCTTTTTTGGTTTTCCGATCTAATCTTGATCGGTTTGCGTTGCCCACCGCCGCCGTCGACCCCGTGCGCCTCTACTCCAACACCGGCGCGATCGGTCTGCCCGCTGGTCGCCCCGACCTGGCCGCCTGACGCGTCATCCGCGCGTCTGCCCACAGGTCGCCCCGACCTGGCGGCCTCGCGTCATGCGACGGCCCTTCACCGCCACCATTCGCGCGCCGGACCGCTCGTCGATCTACGCCGGCCGTCACCGCCCTGCTCCGACCGGGACTCCTACATCACCCCGACACAGCGGCCCCATGCCATGCGGCGGCCAATCATAGCCGCCCTACCGCCCGCTCTCGCCGGCTTCATCTTGGACTCCGCCGCCACCCCGTCTTCACTGAGTGGCGTCCCCGACCTCGCAAGCGATCGGATTGATCACCCGCCCGCCGCCGTGACCCACCTCATCTACGCCGTGCGATCGACCTGGCCCGTCTGTTGCGCGCGCCTCCGAAGGCCCCACGAAGACCGTCCCGAGTTCAGCGCGCCCCTCTACTGATCGAGCAGCGGGCTGCCGCTGCGTCGCCCCGTCGGGCCGCAGCGCTGCCGCCCCGTGGTTCTTCTCCTGGCTGCACCGACCTGCATCTCCGCTGCGTCGCCCCTTCGGGCCGTAGTGCCACGGCCCGCGGTCCATCATCGCCCTGAGGCCGTTCATTCCAGGCCGTCCCCGTGGCAGCACCGACCCTCGCGCCGCCGCTGCATCGCCCCCTCAGGCCGTAGCGAGCGTGGCACACGGTCCACGCTGCCATCCCGAGGTCGTCCCCGCGGTTGCACCGACCCGCGCTTCTCCGCCGCACCGCCCCTTCGGGCTGTCGCGCCGCAGCCCGCGGTCCCTGCCGCCGCCCCGACGTCTTCCGCCATCGCCTTGACCTGCCCGCCGCTGCTACGTCGCCCCTTCGGGCCGTATTGCCGCTCCCCGCGGTCCACCGCCGTTGCTGCGCGTCGACTTTGTTGGGGAACGTAGTAATTTCAAAAAAAATCCTATGCACACGCAAGATCATGGTGATGCATAGCAACGAGAGGGGAGAGTGTTGTCCACGTACCCTCGTAGGCCGAAAGCGGAATCGTTAGAACAACGCGGTTGATGTAGTCGTACGTCTTCACGATCCGACCGATCCAAGTATCGAACGTATGGCACCTCCGAGTTCAGCACATGTTCAGCTCGAGGACGATCCCCGGACTCCGATCCAGCAGGGTGTCAGGGATGATTTCCGTCAGCACGACGGCGTGGTGATGGTGATGATGTTCTACCACCGCTACGATATGAGCGAGGTGGAATATGGTGGAGGGGGGCACCGCACACGGGTAAGGAACGATCACGGAGATCAACTTGTGTGTGTCTATGGGGTGCCCCCTCCTCCGTATATAAAGGGGGGAGGAGGAGGGGGCCGACCAAGGGGAGAGGCGCGCCCTAGGGGGGGGGGCAATCCTACTCTAAGTAGGTTTGGCCCCCCCCTTTCCTATTAGGAGTAGGAGAGGGAAGGAAGAGAGGGGAGGGAAGAAGGAAAGGGGGGGGGGGGGCGGCCCCCCTCCCAATTCAGATTGGGCTTGGGGGGGGCGCCCCCTCCTTTGCTCCTTCTTCCTCCTTTCCACTAAGGCCCAATAAGGCCCATATACCTATCAGGGGTTCCGATAACCTCCCGGAGCTCCGGTATAGTCCCAATCTCACCGGACCCTTTCTGGTGTCCAAATATAGCCGTCCAATATATCGATCTTTATGTCTCGACCATTTCAAGACTCCTCGTCATGTCCGTGATCATATCCGGGACTCCGAACAACCTTTGGTACATCAAAAACTATAAACTCATAATATAACTGTCATCGTAACATTAAGCGTGCGGACCCTACGGGTTCGAGAACTATGTAGACATGACCTAGAACTATTTCCGATCAATAACCAATAGCGGAACCTAGATGCTCATATTGGCTCCTACATATTCTACGAAGATCTTTATCGGTCAAACCGCATAACAACATACGTTGTTCCCTTTGTCATCGGTATGTTACTTGCCCGAGATTCGATCGTCGGTATCCAATACCTAGTTCAATCTCGTTACCGGCAAGTCTCTTTACTCGTTACGTAATGCATCATTCCGTAACTAACTCATTAGCAACATTGCTTGCAAGGCTTATAGTGATGTGCATTACCGAGAGGGCCCAGAGATACCTCTCTGACAATCGGAGTGACAAATCCTAATCTCGAAATACGTCAACTCAACAAGTACCTTTGGAGACACCTGTAGAGCACCTTTATAATCACCCAGTTACGTTGTGACGTTTGGTAGCACACAAAGTGTTCCTCCGGTAAACGGGAGTTACATAATCTCATAGTTATAGGAACATGTATAAGTCATGAAGAAAGCAATAGCAACATACTAAACGATCAAGTGCTAAGCTAACGGAATGGGTCAAGTCAATCACATCATTCTCCTAATGATGTGATCCCGTTAATCAAATGACAACACATGTCTATGGTTAGGAAACATACCAATCTTTGATTAACGAGCTAGTCAAGTAGAGGCATACTAGTGACACTATGTTTTTCTATGTATTCACACATGTATCATGTTGCCGGTTAATACAATTCTAGCATGAATAATAAACATTTATCATGATATGAGGAAATAAATAATATCTTTATTATTGCCTCTAGGGCATATTTCATTCAGTCTCCCACTTGCACTAGAGTCAATAATCTAGATTACACAGTAATGATTCTAACACCCATGGAGTCTTGGTGCTGATAATGTTTTGCTCGTAGAAGAGGCTTACTCAACGGGTCTGCAACATTCAGATCCATATGTATCTTGCAAGTCTCTATGTCTCCCACCTGGACTTGGTCCCGGATGGAATTGAAGCGTCTCTTGATGTGCTTGGTCCTCTTGTGAAATCTGGATTCCTTTGCCAAGGCAATTGCACCAGTATTGTCACAAAAGATCTTCATTCGACCCGATGCACTAGGTATGACACCTAGATCGGAAATGAACTCCTTCATCCAGACTCCTTCATTTGCTGCTTCAGAAGCAGCTACGTACACCACTTCACATGTAGATCCTGCTATGACGCTTTGTTTAGAACTGCACCAACTGACAGCTCCACCTTTTAATATAAACACGTATCTGGTTTGCGATTTAGATTCGTCCGGGTCAGTGTCAAAGCTTGCATCGATGTAACCATTTACGACTAGCTCTTTGTCACCTCCATAAACGAGAAACATATCCTTAGTCCTTTTCAGGTATTTCAGGATGTTCTTAACCGCTGTCCAGTGATCCACTCCTGGATTACTTTGGTACCTCCCTGCTAAACTTCTAGCAAGGCACACATCAGGTCTGGTACACAGCATTGCATACATAATAGAGCCTACGGCTGAAGCATAGGGAACTCCTTTCATTTTCTCTCTATCTTCTGTAGTGGTCGGGCATTGAGTCTGACTCAACTTCACACCTTGTAATACAGGCAAGAAACCTTTCTTTGCCTGATCCATTTTGAACTTTTTCAAAACTTTATCAAGATATGTGCTTTGTGAAAGTCCAATCCAGCGTCTTGATCTATCTCTATAGATCTTGATGCCCAATATGTAAGCAGCTTCACCGAGGTCTTTCATCGAAAAACTTTTATTCAAGTATCCCTTTATGCTATCCAGAAATTCTATATCATTTCCAATCAACAATATGCCATCTACATATAATATCATAAATGCTACAGAGCTCCCACTCACTTTCTTGTAAATACAGGCTTCTCCAAAAGTCTGTATAAAACTATATGCTTTGATCACACTATCAAAGCGTTTATTCCAACTCC
The DNA here is from genome assembly GCF_002162155.2 of Triticum dicoccoides. Lineage (NCBI taxonomy): Eukaryota > Viridiplantae > Streptophyta > Magnoliopsida > Poales > Poaceae > Triticum > Triticum dicoccoides. Next base: position 757,702,233 of record NC_041393.1, on the reverse strand, counting down.
GAGATGCTTGCACCAGTCCATAGATGGATCGCTGGAGCTTGCACACTTTGTTAGCACCTTTTGGATCGACAAAACCTTCCGGCTGCATCATATACAACTCTTCTTCCAGAAATTCAGGAATGCAGTTTTGACATCCATTTGCCAAATTTCATAATCATAAAATGCGGCAATTGCTAACATGATTCAGACAGACTTAAGCATCGCTACGGGTGAGAAAGTCTCATCGTAGTCAACCCCTTGAACTTGTCAAAAACCTTTTGCAACAAGTCGAGCTTTGTAGACAGTAACATTACCATCAGCGTCAGTCTTCTTCTTAAAAATCCATTTATTCTCGATGGCTTGCCGATCATCAGGAAAGTCAACCAAAGTCCACACTTTGTTCTCATACATGGATCCCATCTCAGATTTCATGGCTTCGAGCCATTTTGCGGAATCTGGGCTCATCATCGCTTCCTCATAGTTCGTAGGCTCGTCATGGTCAAGTAACATGACCTCCAAAATCGGATTACCTTACCACTCTTGTGCGGATCTTACTCTGGTTGACCTACGAGGTTCTGTAGTAACTTGTTCTGAAGTTCCATGATCATCATCATTAGCTTCCTCACTTATTGGTGTAGTCGTCACAGGAACCGGTTTCTGTGATGAACTATTTTCCAATAGAGGAGCAGGTACAGTTACCTCATCAAGTTCTACTTTCCTCCCACTCACTTCTTTCGAGAGAAACTCCTTCTCTAGAAAGGATCCATTCTTTGCAACAAATGTCTTTCCTTTGGATCTGTGATAGAAGGTGTACCCAACAGTTTCCTTTGGGTATGCTATGAAGACACATTGCTCCGATTTGGGTTCGAGCTTATTAGGTTGAAGTTTTTTCACATAAGCATCGCAGCCCCAAACTTTAAGAAACGACAACTTTGGTTTCTTGCCAAACCATAGTTCATAAGGTGTCGTCTCAACGGATTTTGATGGTGCCCTATTTAACATGAATGCGGCCGTCTCTAAAGATTAACCCCAAAACGATAGCGGTAAATCGGTAAGAGACAACATAGATCGCACCATATCTAGTAAAGTACGATTACGGCGTTCGGACACACCATTACGCTGTGGTGTTCCGGGTGGCGTGAGTTGTGAAACTATTTCGCATTGCTTCAAATGTAAACCAAACTCGTAACTCAAATATTCTCCTCCACGATCAGATCGTAGAAATTTTATTTTCTTGTTACGATGATTTTCAACTTCACTCTGAAATTCTTTGAACTTTTCAAATGTTTCAGACTTATGTTTCATTAAGTAGATATACCCATATCTGCTCAAATCATCTGTGAAGGTGAGAAAATAATGATATCCGCCACGAGCCTCAACATTCATTGGACCACATACATCAGTATGTATGATTTCCAACAAATCAGTTGCTCTCTCCATAGTACCGGAGAACGGTGTTTTAGTCATCTTGCCCATGAGGCATGGTTCACAAGTACCAAGTGATTCATAATCAAGTGATTCCAAAATTCCATCAGTATGGAGTTTCTTCATGCGCTTTACACCAATATGACCTAAAAGGCAGTGCCACAAATAAGTTGCACTATCATTATCGACTCTGCATCTTTTGGTTTCAACATTATGAATATGTGTATCACTACTATCGAGATTCATCAAAAATAGACCACTCTTTAAAGGTGCATGACCATAGAAGATATTACTCATATAAATAGAACAACCATTATTCTCAGATTTAAATGACCGTCTCGCATCAAACTAGATCTAGATATAATGTTCATGCTTAACGCTGGCACCAAATAACAATTATTTAGGTCTAAAACTAATCCCGAAGGTAGATGTAGAAGTAGCGTGCCGACGGTGATCACATCGACATTGGAACCATTTCCCACGTGCATCGTCACCTTGTCCTTAGCCAGTGTCCGCTTAATCTATAGTCCCTGTTTCGAGTTGCAAATATTAGCAACAGAACCAGTATCAAATACCCAGGTGCTACTGCGAGCTCTGGTAAGGTACACATCAATAACATGTATATCACATATACCTTTGTTCACCTTGCCATCCTTCTTATCCGCCAAATACTTGGGGCAGTTCCGCTTCCAGTGACCAGTCTGCTTATAGTAGAAGCACTCAGTCTCAGGCTTAGGTCCAGACTTGGGTTTCTTCTCCGGAGCAGCAACTTGTTTGCTGTTCTTCTTGAAGTTCCCCTTATTTTTCCCTTTGCCCTTTTTCTTGAAACTGGTGGTCTTATTGACCATCAACACTTGATGCTCCTTGTTGATTTCTACTTCCGCAGCTTTTAGCATTGCAAAGAGCTCGGGAATTGTCTTTTCCATCCCTTGCATATTATAGTTCATCACGAAGCTCTTGTAGCTTGGTGGCAGTGATTGAAGAATTCTATCAATGACGCTATCATTCGGAAGATTAACTCCCAGTTGAATCAAGTGATTGTTATACCCAGACATTCTGAGTATATGCTCACTGACAGAACTATTCTCCTCCATCTTGCAGCTATAGCACTTATTGGAGACTTCATATCTCTTAATCCGGGCATTTGCTTGAAATATTAACTTCAGCTCCTGGAACATCTCATATGCTCCATGACGTTCAAAACGTCGTTGAAGTCTCGGTTCTAAGCCGTAAAGCATGGCACACTGAACTATCGAGTAGTCATCAGCTTTGCTCTGCCAGACGTTCACAACATCTGGTGTTGCTCCTGCAGCAGGTTTGGCACCCAGCGGTGCTTCCAGGACGTAATTCTTCTGTGCAGCAATGAGGATAATCCTCAAGTTACGGACCAAGTCCATGTAATTTCTACCATCATCTTTCAACTTTGCTTTCTCAAGGAACACATTAAACTTCAACGGAACAACAACACGAGCCATCTATCTACAACAAACATACACAAGCAAAATACTATCAGGTACTAAGTTCATAATAAATTTAAGTTCGATTAATCATATTACTTAAGAACTCCCACTTAGATAGACATCTCTCTAATCATCTAAGTGATCACGTGATCCAAATCAACTAAACCATAACCGATCATCACGTGAAATGGAGTAGTTTTCAATGGTGAACATCACTATGTTGATCATATCTACTATATGATTCACGCTCGACCTTTCGATCTCAGTGTTCCGAGGCCATATCTGCATATGCTAGGCTCGTCAAGTTTAACCTGAGTATTCTGCGTGTGCAAAACTGGCTTGCACCCGTTGTAGATGGATGTAGAGCTTATCACACCCGATCATCACGTGGTGTCTGGGCACGACGAACTTTGGCAACGACGCATACTTAGGGAGAACACTTTTATCTTGAAATTTAGTGAGAGATCATCTTATAATGCTACCGTCAATCAAAGCAAGATAAGATGCATAAAAGATAAACATCACATGCAATCAATATAAGTGATATGATATGGCCATCATCATCTTGTGCTTGTGATCTCCATCTCTGAAGCACCGTTATGATCACCATCGTCACCGGCGCGACACCTTGATCTCCATCGTAGCATCGTTGTCGTCTCGCTAACTATTGCTTCTACGACTATCACTACCGCTTAGTGATAAAGTAAAGCAATTACAGGGCGATTGCATTTCATACAATAAAGCGAAAACCATATGGCTCCTGCCAGTTGCCGATAACTCGGTTACAAAACATGATCATTTTATACAATAAAATATAGCATCACATCTTGACCATATCACATCACAACATGCCTGCAAAAACAAGTTAGACGTCCTCTACTTTGTTGTTGCAAATTTTACGTGGCTGCTACGGGCTGAGCAAGAACCGTTCTTACCTACGCATCAAAACCACAACGATAGTTCGTCAAGTTAGTGCTGTTTTAAACTTCGCAAGGACCGGGCGTAGCCACACTCGGTTCAACTAAAGTTGGAGAAACAGACACCCGCTAGTCACCTGTGTGCATAGCAACGAGAGGGAAGAGTGTTGTCCACGTACCCTCGTAGACCGAAAACGGAAGCGTTAGAACAACGCGGTTGATGTAGTCGTACGTCTTCACGATCCGACCGATCTAAGTACCGAACGTACGGCACCTCCGAGTTCAGCACACGTTCATCTCGATGACGATCCCCGGACTTCGATCCAGCAGGGTGTCGGGGACGAGTTCCGTCAGCACGACGGCATGGTGACGGTGATGATGTTGTACCGACGCAGGGCTTTGCCTAAGCACCGCTACGATATGACCGAGGTGGAATATGGTGGAGGGGGGCACCGCACACGGCTAAGGAACGATCACGAAGATCAACTTGTGTGTGTCTATGGGGTGCCCCCTCCTCCGTATATAAAGGGGGGAGGAGGAGGGGGCCAGCCAAGGGGAGAGGCGC